>NW_027469590.1:0-94196 GCF_051020765.1 Lasioglossum baleicum
CTACAGCGGGTTTGATACTAGGAAGGAAAGGTATCTGGTATAGTATATGACGTAATATTAATTGGTAACGTTCTCTAGCGGTTTGACACTGTCCATTAATATTCATGTAGTGAGTTGAAGTGTTGATTGCGAACACTGGTCAGCTAATTTTCTCCTGAAATACCTGATTTACCTCTCGGAATCACAGGACAGCTGCAGCTATTGACTCAGTTGTGCGACCTTCAATTAAGGTGACAATGTTCGATTGACACTCGATCTAGTTAGTCGTTCATGTAATTAAGGATCCCGCCATTAAAATGTATACTAATTTGTTTCTCTGAACACGAGGCAACGTACACCCTGCTGCCAGTTATGTTCCCGGAACGTAAGGTAATCTGTGAAAAGAATGACTTCATACTACCTGTAATGTTCACCGGTGGTTTGGCTCTCTACTTTAGTATTCATGCGTTGAATTAATGATTCTATCGTCAATACTGTTCAGCGGATTTATTCCTGGAATACAAGCCTTGACTCTCGGAATCACAAAAGGATGTGAAGCTTTTGTCTCAGCCTTTCGACTTTCAAAGAAAGTGGATTTACTCCTGAACTACTAGGATTGAATTACGGAATCACAGGACAGGTGAAGCTGTTGGCTTAGCCGGTCGTCTCTCGCTGCAGGTGGTAACGCTCTCGAACGCTTTGACTCTCGGTGGTGATAATTATTCACAATCATGTGGTGTTCGTTCGTTAAAATGGCTTCCAATTTGTTTCCGGGAACATTATGCAGGGCACTAGCTAGAGCGATGTTGGTTCTTGGACGGTATGGTATTCGGTGTACGGAATGACATTATGCTGATTGTTCTCTGTCCGTTTGACTTTCCACGTTAGTGTTCATAACGCGAATAAAGGTGTCAGTTGCCAATAAACTGCAGCGGACTTACTGACGGATTGCCTGATTTGACTCTCGGAAACGATGGATAGGTGAATCTCCTTATGTAGCTGTTCGAACCACAATGATTGTGGTAAAGTTCTCGAACGGTTTGACCCTCGATTTTCGACTTCATACATGAAATTATACCATCACTATAATGTATACTAGTGTGATTCTCTAAACATGAAGTTATACTCTCTATTCTATAGGTTTTTTTGGGGGGGGGGAAGGTCATAGGTAAAATGTTTGAGTTTATAGCCATTAGTAACGTTCTAACCCGGGGTACAGTTCTACCTAAGTATTCAGTCCGAGGATTAAGGTATCTGTTGCCAATACTGTACAGCGCATTTACACCCGGAATATCTCGTTTGATATTCGGAATCTCAGGTTAGGTGAAGCTGTTAACTTAGCCGCCCGACAGTTAAAGAAGGAGGTAACGTTCTCGATCGGTTTGATTGCCGATCTTCCATTTCATATATAAAGTTTAGGTGCCCGTCATTAAAATGGATACTAATTAGCTTCGCTGATCACGAAGTTATACTGACCATACGACGGGTTAGCATCTCCGCATGTACGTCCCTCGATGAAAAGTTAGAATATATATCAGTAGGTAAAGTTGTACAACTGTGTGAATCAGTACTTTAATATCTAAACGGGGAAGTAGGGTTTTTAATGCATATACTGTACAGCGGAATTACTCCGGGATTACGCGATTTCACTCTCGGAATCACAGAATAGACGAAGCTATTGACTCAGCTGTTCGACTCTCAGAGAACGTGGTAACGTTCTCGAACGGTTTAGCACTGGATTTTCTACCTCAGATATCAAAATGAGTTGTGCTCTGCTTTAGTGTCTGCTAATTTGTTTCCTAGAGCACTAAGTAAGACACACGCCACAGCAGGTTAGGTTCTGGGAAGATAATGCGTTCTCTAAACCGAATTACTCTATACCATTTGGTAATGTTCTACGTCGGATTGGCCATCTACTGTAATATTCGTACCCTGAATTAAGGTGTCGATTGCCAATACGGTTCAGTGGATTTATTCTAGTAATACCTGGTTTAACTGACGGAATCACAGGATAGGTGAAGCTATTGACTGAGCCGTTCGATTCTCACACAAAGCGGTATCATTCGCGAACGGTGTGACACTCGATCTTATAATTCATACTTGAAATTAATGTCCGCGTCTCTACAATGTATACTAGTCTGCTTCTCTGAACACGAAGTTATAATCTCGATACAGCGGGTCAGTTTCCCGGAAGGTAATGCCTTCGTTTGAAAGTTTGACTCTATAGGAATAGGTAATGTTCCACTACTCTATAACAGTCTGCTTTAATAATCCAACCATGAATTAATGTGTCTATTGCCAATACTGTACGGCGGAATGACTCCCGGAATATAAGATTAGACGATCGGAATCACACGATAGGTGCAGCTATATACTTATTCGTTCGATTCCCAAAGAAGGTAGTAACGTTCTCGAACGGTTCAATACACGATCTTCTATTTGATAAACATGAAGTTTAGCTGTCCGTCATTGAAATGAATTCTAATTTCTTTCTCCTAACACGACATTGTACACTTGATACCGCGGGTTAGTATTTCGGAGGGTAAGGTATCCAGTAAAACTTTTGACTTTACTCCAATAGGTAACGTTCTACAATGGTTTCACGGACTGCTTTAATATTCAAACCATGAAATAAGGTTTCTATTGCCAATAGTATTCAGCGGATTTACTCCAGAAGTACCTGGTTTGACTCTCGGAATCACACGATAGGTGTACCTATTGTAATAGCCGTTCGATCCTCAAAGAAGAGGGTAACATCCTCGAACTGTTTGACACTCGATCTTCATAATTGATGCATGAAATTAAGGTGCCCGCCACAAAAATGTATACTAATTTGTATCTCTGATAACGCAGTGTTATACTCTGGATAGAGCGGGATACGATCTCGGAAGGTAACGTAGTCTGCAAAATGAACGATTTTATGACAATTGGTAATGTTCTCCGACGGCTTAACTGTATACTTTAATGATCAAGCCTTGAATTGAGGAGCCTATTGCCTCTACAGTTCAGCGGATTCTCACCCGCAATGACAGGTGTGATTCACGGAATCACAGGATAGGTGGAGGTACCGTCATAGCTATGCGACTCTCAATATAGGTGGTACCGTTGTGGAATGGATTAGCACTCGATATTCGTATTCGTACGTGAAATAAATGTGTTCCTCTTTAAAATGTCCACCAATTTGTATCCGTGAACAGTAAGCAGGACACTCACTGCAACGGGTTGGGTTCCAGGAAGGTAAGATATTCGTTAAAAGAATTACTTTATACCAATTCGTAATGTTCTCCGACGGTTTGACTCCCTACTTCAATATTCATGCGGTGAATTAATGTTTCCATCGCCAATACTGCTGAGCGGATTTTCTCGTGGAATACCAGGCTTGACGCTTGGAATTACAACTATAGGTGAAGCTGTTGACTCAGCGGTTCGACTCTAAAGGGAGGTGGTAACGATCTAGAATGATTTGGCACACGATCTTCTAATTCCCACACGATGATAAGCTGCCCATTTCTCAAATGAATGCTAATTTCATTTCTGAATAGGAAGTTATACTCCCGATACATGCTTTCGGCGCGTAAGTTCTTTAATATGTCGTTCGAATTTATACAATTTGGCAACGCACTCAATCAGCCTGACGGTCTACTTTAATATTCAAATCGTACATTGATGTGTCTATAGCCAATACTGTTGAGTGGATTTTCTCCCGAAATACCTGGCATTTGGTCTCGAAATCACAGGAAATGTGAAGCTATTGCCTAAGCCATGCGACTTTCAAAAGTGGTTGTAACGTTCTCAGACGATTTGTCCCTCCATCTTCCTATTGATAGATGCAATTAGTGTGTCTGTCTCCTAGAGTGTGTACTAATTCGGTTCCCAGAACACTCAGCAAGGTGTTTGCTGCAGCGGATTAGTTTCTCGGAGCGTTAGGTGTCCAGTAAAAAGTTTGAACATATACCGGTAAGTAACGTTCTACGACAGTTCGAAACACTATATTACAATTCGTACCGCAATCTAAGGTGTCTCTTTCCAATACTGTACTGCGGATAGATCCACGAATTTCCTGGTTTGACTCTCGGTATCACAGAATAGGTGAAGGTATTGCCTTATCCGTTCGTCCCAAACAGAAGGTGCCAACGTTCTCGAACGGTTTCAACGCGATTTTCAAATTCATGCTAGCAATTAAGGTGCCGTCACTGAAATGAAGACTAACTTCTATCCAGGAATACGAATTTGTACCCTCGATGCGGCGAGTTTGCTTCTCCTATGGTATGGCCACCGATAAAGTGTTTGACTTTATACTAATTAGCAATGCTCTCAAACGGTTTGACGCCATATTTTAGTATTCAAATCGAGAATTACGGTGCCTATCGCCCATACTGTTCAGCGGATTCACTTCCGGAGTACCTGTCTCGGAATCGCATGATATATGAGGCAGCTGACTTAGCCGTTCTTCTCTCCCAGAAGCTGGCAACTTCCTCGAGCGATTTAATCCTCAATCATCTAATTCATACCTGAAGTTAAGGTGCCCGACTCTCAAGTAAACACTAGTATCGTACCATGAACACGACATTATACTCTCGATTAAGCGGGCTAGTTTTTCAGAAGGTAAGGCTTTTTGGGAAAAGTTTGACTTTATACCAGTTGGTAACGCTTTCAATCAACTTCGCGGTATAATTTAATATTGAGACGGTCAACTAAGGTGTCCACTCCGGGATTACGCGATTTCACTCTCGGAATCACAGAATAGACGAAGCTATTGACTCAGCTGTTCGACTCTCAGAGAACGTGGTAACGTTCTCGAACGGTTTAGCACTGGATTTTCTATCTCAGATATCAAAATGAGCTGTGCTCTGCTTTAGTGTCTGCTAATTTGTTTCCTAGAGCACTAAGTAAGACACACGCCACAGCAGGTTAGGTTCTGGGAAGATAATGCGTTCTCTAAACCGAATTACTCTATACCATTTGGTAATGTTCTACGTCGGATTGGCCATCTACTGTAATATTCGTACCCTGAATTAAGGTGTCGATTGCCAATACGGTTCAGTGGATTTACTCGAGGAATACCTGATTTGACTCGCGGAATCTCATGATATGTGAAGCTATTGTCTTAGCCGTTCGACTCTCAGCGAACGTTGTAAAGCTCTGCAACGGTTTGACCCGAGATCTTCTAATTCATGCACAGAATAATGGTGCCCGTCTACATTATGTATACAAATGTGTTTCTCTGAACACGAAGTTATACTCTCGATTCAGCGGGTGAAGTTCGCGGAAGGTGAGGCCTTCGATAAAGCGTTTGACTTTATATTAATTGGTTAAGTTCTCAAGCAGCTTGACGCCCAAATTAAATATTCAAACCGTACATTCAGGGGCGTATTTCCAATATAAATTTGGTAAATTTTTCGAAAGCTTTGGCACTCGATCGTGTAATTCGTTCATGGAGTCAAACCGCCGGTACAACATTATCAATTAAAAGAAAGTAATTCTTTTTAACCAATACGTTACATTCCGCGAATCTATCTCGCTGGAGCGGGTGTCTATCTTAGTATTCAGGCAATCAAATTGATAGACATTTTAGCAGGCGGATACCTCATTTTCATGCATGAATAGATGAACAATCAAGAGTCAAATCGTTCGAGAACGTTCACACATTCTATACGGAAAAAACGGATATGTCAATAGTTTCACCTATCCTGATATTTCGATAGTCAAATCGGGTATTGCTGGGGAAAATCCGCTGAACAGTATAGGCAATGGACAGCTTAATTCACTGTTTTAATGTGAATGTGGAGCGTCAAACCGTTTTAGAACTTTACCAATTACTATAAATTCAGAATTCTTTCAGAAAACCAAACCATACGAGAAGCTGATGCGGTATCAATAATATAACTTCGATTTTAGATAAACACACTAGTATACATTTTAGCAGGCGGGCACCTTCTTTTCACATATGAATAGGAGGCTCGAATGTCAAATCGTGCGACAACGTTGCAACGTTCTGCTAGGGATGAACGGCTAAGTGAACAGCTTTTCCTGTCCCGAGATTCCGAGAGTCAAACTAGGTATTCCGGGGGTAAATCGAATGAACGGTATTGACAGTAGGCACCAGGGATCACGGTTTGAATATTAAAATAGAGCGACACACCGTTTGATAACGTTACCAATTGCCATATCATCAAACGTGTTAGCGAAGGCGCTACACTCCGCGAATATCACCTGCGCCGTCGAGAATATAACTTCGACATCAGAGAAAGAAGTTAGTATTCATTTCAGTCACGGGCGCTTTATCATCATGTTCGTATTAGAAGATCGAGCGTCAAACCGCTCGAGGACGTTGCCACCTTCTGTGAGAGACGACCGGCTAAGTAAACAGCTTCACCTATCCAGTTATTCGGAGAATCAAAGCAGGTATTCCGGGAGTAAATACGCTGAACAATTTTGGCAATAGACACCTTAATTCATGCTATGTATAATGATGCAGTCCGTGATACCGTTGTAGAACGTTACTTTATGTTATAGAGTCAAACTTTATCGCCAAGTGTTAAGGTGCCCGACACAAAAATATCTACTAATTTGTATCGCCGGACACGAACTTATACCTTCGAAACAGCGGATTATGTTCACTGAAGGTATGGTATCAGGTAAACAGAATGTCCTTATGCCAATTGGTAACGTTACCAAACGGTTTTGCGTTCGAATTTGTAAATCATACCGTGAAATCAGGTGTCTATTCTTAATACCGTTCAGATGATTTAGTCCTGGAATACACGGTTTGACTCTCGGAATCACGAAAATATGTGAAGCTATTGTCACAGCGTTCGACTTTCGAAGAAGGTGGTAACGATCTCGAACAGATATATAGTTGATCTTTGAATTCCTACACGATGTTAAGGTGCCCGGGCACTAAAATAAAGACTAATTTCTTTCTCTGAAAAAGAATTACACTCCCGATACTGCGGGTTAGCTTCTCGGAAGGTAAGGCCTTCGTTTAGAAGTTGGATTCCATACCAATAGGTAACCTGCTACAATGGCTTGTCTGTATACTTTAATATTTATACCGTGAAATGGGATGCCTTGTGCCCATACTGAGCGACATATTTACACACGGAGTACCTGATTTGACGCTCGAAATCATAGGATAGGTGAAACTATAGCCAGAGCCTTTCGATTGCATAGAGGCTGGTAACGTTCTCGAACGGTTTGGCCCTCGAACATCGAGTTCATTCCTGGAATTATGGTGCCCGCCGCTAGAATTCATAGAAATTTGTTCCACTGAAAATGGTGTTTTTCTTTGGATACAGCGGGTTAGATTCACGGTTGGTCAGGCTTTCGGTACAAGGTTTGACTCGATACAAATTGATAACGTTTTCAAATAGTTTGGCGAACTGCTTAAATGTTCATACCGTTGATTATGGTGTCAATTGCCCATATAATACAGCGGATATACTACCGTAATGACTGGTTTGACTCTCGAATCACAGGACTGGTGAAGCTACTGCCTTATCTACGGGTGTAACTCTCAATCTTCTTATTCATACACGAAATTCAGGTGCCTGTCACTAAAGTGTATACTAATTTGCTTCTCTGAAAACGGAATTATACTGTCGATTCAGTGGGTCAGGTTCTCAGAAGGTAAGGCCTTCTTTAAAGAGTTTGATCCTATACATGTAGGTTGCGGTCTACAACCGATTGTCTCAGTCCATTAATATTGATTCGGTGAATAAAGTTTCTTGTAGCCTATAATGTACTGCGGATTTACTACAGGAATACTAGGTCTCACTATTGGAATCACAGGATAGCAGATGCTATTTTGTTAACAGTTCGTCTCTCAGCGAACGTGCTGAAAGTCTGGAACAGATTTATCCTCCGTTTTCTAATTCATGCACGAAATAATGGTTGCCGCCTCTGAAGTGCAATCTAATTTTCTTCTGTGATCGCAAAGTTATGCTCCCGATACAGAGTGTCAGCTCCGCGGAAGGTAAGGCCTTAGGCAGAACGATTGACATTATAGCAATTGGTAACGTTTTCAAACGGTGTGACGCTCTATTTTAATATTCAAACCGTGAGAGAAGGTGTCTGTTGCCATTACTCATGAGCGAACTTACTGTCGGCTTCCCTACGTTGCCTCTCGGAAACACCCGATAGGTGAAGCTATTGACTTAGACATACGTCCCGCACAGAAGGTGGTAACGGTTTGACACCCGATATTCTATCTCATATAAGAAGTGAAGGTGCCCCTCCTTGATATGAGTACCTAATTGCATTCTCCAAAAACGTAGTTATACTCTCGATACAGCGAGATAGTTTCTTGGAGGGAAAGGTTTTCAGTGCAATATTTGACTTTATGCAAATTGGTAGCGTTTACAAACGGATTGACGCACTACTTTAATATTCATGCCGTGAGTTAGGGTCACTATTGCAAATTATTTTCAGCGAATTTTCCTCCGGAATACCCAGTTTGACTCTCGTTATCATAGGGTAGGTGAAGCTACTGACTTAGCCGTCCAACTATCAAAAAGGTGGCAATGTTCTCGAACGCATTGCCCCTGTATACTCTATTTCATACATTAAGTTATGGTGCCTATCACTAAAATGGATACTAATGTATTTCTCTAACCATGAAGTCATACACTCCGTACTGCAGGTTACGATCTCGCAATGTAAGACCTTCGGTAAAAGGTTTGACTCTATACAAATAGGTTACGATCTCAAACGGTTTGACGATCTACTTTAATATTGATGCCGTGAATTAAGTGTCTAATGCCAATAATGGTCAGGGAATTGACTCCGGGAATACCTGGCATGATTCTCGTAATCACAGGGTAGGTGAAACTACTGACTTAGCCGTTTGTCTCTCAGTGAAGGCGGTAACATTCTCGGACGGTATGATCCTCGATATTCTAATACGTACATGAAATTAAGGTGCGCTTCACTAAAATGTATTGTAGTTCATTTCTCTGCACCCGAAGTTATACTCTCGATGAACCCGGTGAGATTCGCGGAAGTTAACCCCTTCGGTAGGACGTTTTGACTTTATACGAATATGTAGCGTTTCAAATCGGTTTGATGCTCCTCTGTAATATCCAAACCGTGTGTTATGGCGTCCATTGCCTACAATATACGCCCGATATATTCCCGGAATACCTTTGTAGACCCTCGGAATCGCAGGATAGGTGAAGCTGTTGATATAACCATTCGATTCTCCATGTAGGGTGGTAACGTTCTCGAACTGTTTGACGCTCGATCTTAGAATACACACATGAAACGTAGGGTACCGTCACTAAGACACATAATAATTTGCTTCCTTGTACACGAAGTTATACTCCAGATACGGCGGGATAGGTTTTCGCAGGGTAAGGCTTTCGTTAAAAAGTTTGACGGAATAGCAATAAGCATTCTGCAACGGCTATCTCTGCTCCTTAATTTTTTATATTGCGAAATAGCGTGTCTAATACCAATACTGTACAGCGGTACAAGTGACGGAATACCTGGTCCGCCACTAGGAATCGCAGGATATGTGAACCTATAGGGGATCTGAGCGACTCCCAAAGAAGGTGGGTACGTTCTAGAACGGATGGAAAACTCGGTCGTCTAAGCCATTCATGAAATTAATGCGCCCATCGCTAAAATGTATACCAATGTGTTTCTCTAAACACGAAGCTATACTCTAGATATAGCAGATTAGCTTATCGGAAGGTAAGGCCTTCGATAAAGAGGATGAGCTCACACCAATATGTAACGATCAAGAACGATTTGACGCTCTACTTTTATATTCTATCCGTGAGATAAGGTGACAAGTACCAATACTATCCGGGGAATTTACTCCTGGAATGCCTGGTTCGACTGCTGGAATCACGAGGTAAGTGAAGCCAGTGACATAGCTGTGCGACACTCAAAGCTAGTGATAACGTCCTGGAAATGATTGCCACTCGATCGACTATATCATACATGAAATTAAGGTGTCCGCCATTATAATTTATACTAATTTGTTTCTCTGAACACGACAATGTACCCAAGATACATTGGCTTAAGTTCTCGGAAGATAAAGTATTGGCTAAAAAGAATGCCTTTATAACATTTGGTAACGTTCACAATCGGTTTGCCGCTCTACGGCGAGAAACAATCAGTCAATTAAGGTGTCTATTGTCAATGCTCTTCAGCGGATTCACTGCAGGAATTCCAGGCTTGACTCTAGGAATCACAATTACATGTAAAGTTACTGACTGAGCTGTTCGACTCTCAAAGATGGTAGTAACGATCTAGAACGGTTTGATTCTCAGTCCTCTATTTCATATTTGATAATATGGTGTGCTTCATCTATAATGTCTACTCATTTGTTTCCGTGAGCACGAAGCATGACACTGGCTACATCGTGTTAGATTCTAGGGAGGGTATGTTTTCCGCAATAAGAATGACACTATACCAATTTGGAATATTCGCCGACGGTATGACCTTCCACTTTAATATTCATAGCGTGAGTTAAGGGGCCTATTGCCAATACTGCACTGCGGATAGACGGTCGGAATATCTGATTTGACTTACGGAATGACAGGGTAGGTGTATCGATTGATTTAGCAGTTGGAGTCTCGAAGAATGTGGTAACGTTCTCGCTCCGTTTGTCTCTAGATCGTCCTAATCATACATGAAATTATGGTGTCCGTTTGCCAAATGACTTCTAATTTTTTCCGATGAACACTAGACAAGTCAATCACTACCAGGGTTCTCGGAAGGTAAGGCCGTCGGCAAACAGTTTGACTCTATGCCAAATCGTAATGTTCTACAACAGTTTGACTCTGCTCTTTATTTATACCCGGAGGTATGGTGTAAAAATCCAAGAGTGTAAAACGGATTTACTTCTGGAGTACATGGTTTGACTTTCGGAATCATAGTACGGGGGTAAATGCGCTGCACAGTATTCGCAATAGACACCTTAGTTCACGGTTTCAATATTAAAGCAGGACGTCAAACCGTCGGAGAACGTTACCAACCCTCATTGATGTTCGAACGGCTAAGTCAATAGCTTTACTTCTCCTGTTATTCCGAGAATCATATCAGGTAATGTGGCAATATGTCCGTTAATGTGAATTGGCTATTAACACCTTAATTCACGGTATGAACATTAATGTAGTTAGTCAAACCTGCGGAGAACATTACCAATTCGAAATAAAGTCTTTAATGGAATACCTAACCTTAGGAGAACCTAGTCCGCTCTAGCATTTGCCTTGCTTAATGTTCAAAGACACAACTTAGTGAAATTTTAGCAGACGGGCACGTTATTTTCATGTAGGAGTAGCAAAATTCGGAGTCAGACCGTTCGAGAACGTTAGCACCTTCTTTGAGAGTCGAACGCTAAGTGAATTGCTACACCTGTCCTGTGACTCCATGAGTAAAACCATGTATTCGGGAGTAAATGCCCTGTGCAGTAATGGCAATAGACAACTTAAGTCAGGGTGTTTGAATATAAAACTTGAGCATCAATCTGTTTGTGGGCGTTACCAATTATCATAATGTGAATCGTTTTACTGAAGACATTGCCCGCCGAGGATCTAACTCACTGTATGGTGAGTACAACATGGTGCTCAGAGGGACAAATTAGTATACGTTTCAGTGACAGGCACCAGAATTTCAGGTATTAATCGGAGATCGAGTGTCAAACCGTTCGAGAACGTTGCAAGCTTCTTTGGAAATCGAACGGCTAAGACAATAGCTTCACATATCGTGTGATTCCGCCATTCAAACCAGGCATACCGGGAGTAAATGCCCTGCGCAGTATTGGCAAGAGATATCTCAATTCACGGTTTCACTATTAAAATAGAGCGTCAAACCGTTTGAGAACGTTACTAATTGCTATAAAATCAAACGCTTCACCGGATGGATTACCGCCCGCGAACCTCTCCCGCTTCATTGAGAGTACAACTTCGTGTTCGGAGGATCATGTAAGTAAACATTTTAGTGACGGAGACCATAATTTTGTTATGAATAAGAAAATCGAGGTTTAAACCGATCGGGAATGTTACCAACTTCTTTGAGATTTGAACGCCTAAGTCAAAAGCTTGACCCATCATGTCATTCGGAGAGTCAAATCATGTACTGCTGGAGTAAGTTCGCTGAAGAGTATTGGCAATTGACACCTTAATTAGAGGTTTGTATATTAAGCAGACCCTCAAACAGTTATAGGGCGATACCAATTACAATAGAGTCAAACACTCTACGCATAGGCTTACCTTAGAAGACACTAACCTGCCATTTCGAGAGTATTACTTCGTGTTCAGTAAACGAAATTTGTTTTCCCCTTCAGTGACGGTCACCTTTACTTCATATATGATATAAAAGATCGAGGGTCGTATAGCTCGAGAACGTTGTCACCATCTGTGAGAGAAGAACGGATATGTCTATGGCTTCACCTAGCCAGCGATTGGAAGAGTCACACTAGGTATTCCTGCGGTAAATACGAAGAAGTGTATTGGCAATAGACTCCATACTGCACGGTTAAAATGTTAATGTACGGCTGTCAAACCGCTTTAGAGCGTTGACAATTGGTATAAAGTCAAATATTTCATCGATGGCCTTACCTTCGGAGAAGTTGATCCGCCGTTCCGAGAGTATAAAGCCGTGTTCAAAGGAACGAACCAGTACACACATTGGTGAGGCACTGTAACATCATGCATCAAATAGAAGATCTAGTGTCAGAGAATTGGAGAACCTTACTACCTTCTTTGAGAATTGAAGGTCTAAGTCAATAGCTAAACCAGTCCCGTGATTTCGAGAGTCAAACTAAGTATTCCGCGAGTAAATCCGCTGAACGGTTTTGCAACGTACATCTTGATTCACGATATGAATATTAAAGTGCAGAGTGAAACCGTTGTAGAAGGTAACGAATTGGCATAGAGTCAAGCATTTTATCGCAGCACTTACCTTCCGAGAACCCATCCCGCTGTAGCGATTGGCTTGCTTAACGTTTACCGGAATAAATTAGAAGACATTTTGGCACACGGACACCGTGTTTGCATGTATGAATAGAATGATCGGGGCAGAACGGTGAGAGATCGTTAGCACATTCTTCTATAGTCCATCTGATAAATCAAAAGACACTCATATCCTGCCATTCCGAGAGTCAGACCACGTACTCCGGGAGTGTATCCACAGTGCAGAATTACCAATCGTCGCGTTAATTTACGGTACGAATGTTAAAGTGGATAGTAAAATCCTTGTCGAACGATACACGATGGTTTATCGTAAAACCATTTACCGAAGACCTTACCCTCCGATACCTTAACCCTCAGTATCCATTGACTTAATTCGTGTTCAAGCAAACATCCTATTGTTCCTTTTAGAGACGGGCACCTTCTTCTCATGTATGAATCAGGAAATCGATATGCACGCTGTTCCAAAACGTAACAACTTTCTGTTAGATTCGCACAGCTAAGTCAATAGCGCCACATAGCCTGTGATTCCGAACTTCGAACCAGGTATTCCGGGAGTGAATCCGTTGTTTAGCATACGCAATAGACACATTAATTTAAGTTAGAAATATTAAAGTATGTAGTCAAACCGTTCGAGAACATAACTGCTTTGTATAAAGTGAAATGATTTACAGTATAACATGCCATCCAAAGACCTAACCTGCTGTAGCATGTGTCTTGCTCACGGAAACAAAGTAGTAGACATTTTAGCAGGCGGACACCTCATTTTCATGTATGAATAGAATAATAGGGAGTGAAACCTTTCGAGAACGTTACCACCTTCTTTGAGTGTCGAACGGCTCAGTATATAGCTGCACCTATCCTGTGATTCCGATCGACAAATCAGGCATTCCGGCAGCCAATCCGCTGTAGAGTATTGCCAATAGACACATTAATTAACAGTTTGAATATTAAAGGAGACCGTCATACAGTTGTAGAACTTTACTTACTGGTATAGATATAAGCTTCCTATCTAAGGCCTTGCCTTCCGTCAATCTAACTCGCTGTATCGAGAGTATAACTAAGTGTTCAGAGAAACATATTATTATACATCACAGTGTCGCGCACCTTAACTTCATGTATGATTTACATGATCGAGTGCCCAACCGTTCTCGTACATGACCATCTTCGTTGAGAGTCGAGCTGTTAAATCAATAGCTTCACCTATCCTGTGATTCCGAAAGTCAAGCCTGGTATTCCGGTAATAAGTCCGATGAAAGCTATTGGCAATAGACAACTCAATCCTCGGTTCGAATATTAAAGCAGGCCGAAAAGACGCTGTAGAACATTGCCTACTCGTTCTATACCAATAAATACCGTTCAGCAGCGGTTTGACTCTGCACTGCAGTTTATATACCGTGATATTAGGAGTCAAATGCCAATCCTGTGCAGCGGACCTACTCCCGGAATACCTGGTTTGACTATCGGAATCACCGAGTAGATGAAGCTCTTGTCTTAGCCGTACGACATACATAGAAAACGGAAACGTTCTAGAGAGGTTTGACGATAGATCTTCATATTCCTACATGAAGTTAAGGTGCCCGTCACTGAAATGAAGTCTAATATCTTTCTCTGATCACGAAGTTATACTCGAGATGACGCGGGTGATGTTGGCGGAAGGTAATGTCTTCGGTAAATCGTTTGACTTTAATCCAATTCGTAACGTTCTACAATGGTTCGACGTTCCCCTTTTATATTCAAACCGTGAATTATGGTGCCTATTTTCAATACCGTTCAGCTGATTGTCTCAATGAATACCTAGTATCACTCCCGGAAACACAGGATATGTGATGTTATTCACTTAGATGTTCGAACATCTAAGAGGGTGGTAATCTTCTTAAACGGTATGAGCATCGATTTTCTAATTCATACATGAATTTAAGGTGCCGTAACTAAAACGTATACTGATGTGTTTCTCTAAACACGAAGTTGAACTCTCGATAGAGCTGGTTAGTATTTCGGAGCGTAAGGTTTCCGGTATATCGTTTGTCTTTGTAGCAATAGGCATAGTTCTCAAACGGTTTGACGTTCTGCTTCACTATTCAAACCATGAATAAAGGTGTCAATTGGCAATACCCTTCCAGAAAGTTACCACCTTCTTTGAGAGTCGAACGGATGAGTCAATAGCCTCACTTATAGTTGTGATTTCAGGAGTCATGGCTGGTATTCTAGGAGTAAACCTGCTAATTAGTGTTGGCAATAGACGACTTAATTCTCAGTATAAACATTAAAGTAGAGCCTCAAACTGTTTGCGAGCGTTACCAATTGTTATAAGGTCAAACACACAACCGATGGCCTTACTTTCGATGAAGCAAACTCGCCGTTTCGAGAGTATAACACCATGTTCAGAGGTACGAACTAGTATATATTTAATGACGAGCACCTTAATTCCACGCATGACTGAGAAGATCGAGTGTCAAACCGTTCGGGAACGTTACCACCCTCTTTAATGTTCGAACGGCTATGACAATAGCTTCACCTCGCCTGTTATTCCGAGAATCATATCGGATAATATGGGAATAAGTCCGCTAATGCGAATTGGGTATTAACAACTTAATTCACGGTATGAATATTAATGCTGGTAGTCAAACAGATGGCGAACATTACCAATTCGTATTAAGTCATTCTTTATACCGAGTACCTTACCGTCCGAGAACCTAACACACTGTAGTGTGTGCCTCACATATTGATCACGGAAACAATTAGTGCACACTTTAGCTGACGGACACAACATTCTTGTATATAAATATCAACATCGACAACGATGCCGCCTTCCTTGGGCGTCGGACTGCTAAGTCAGTTGATCACCTATCCTGTGATTACGAGAATTACACCAGATTTTCCGAGAGTGAATGCGCTGTACAGTATAGGCAATAGACACCTCAGTTCACGGTTTGAGTATTAACACTATTCCTATCGACATTTCACGTATACCTATTCCTACCGCGGCCGGTCAAATGAGCGGTCCTTCACAACTTATATTTTTCAATATTGAATGCAGACCAATAGCCTGTTTACCAGCATAAAAATATATTTTCTTTTATTCATGAGTACATAATCTACATACCATTCTTTTTCGTTGCATTTTTCCAAGTGGGCTTCTCAATGGTACATTTTCCGCATACGTACTTTTTACGTTATAGACAGATTTTGTACGTCTTATTATGTATATAATACCTTATCTGACATGTTTTCCGTTCACGGGAACCTCTATTTGTACTTGCGATGGGTTATAGTTGATTTTCAATGCCGAGCTCTTGTTGGCATTCGATGGCAAGTTCGTCTGCGAATTGGAATAGAAATTCCTGTCTTGTGATTTCTCCTCTCGTAGTTTCTTCATATAACACCCATGCATTTGTACCGGCTAAATCTAAGATATTAAAATATGCTTGCCAAGGCCATATTCGAGATTTAGATTTCACCGAACAATTTCTGGCCATTTGATCGGTCACATCTACGCCAAATTTGGTGTTATTATACAATTGAATTGTCTGCGGTGTTCGGGTGTCATTTTCTTCAACTTGTACGGAGTTGTGCAATGAATTGAAAATTTGATCTTTCTTTCTTGGTTTGGCATTGTCAATTGTCAACATACAATTATTTCAGCGACAGAGTTTGATTAAGAAATGTTCCTTGTCGTCGTTTTTCAGTTTTGCCAGTCTTGGTAGCTCTTTTCTATTTGCTCTGATTGTCGCAGCAATCGTAGTTTTTTTTTTGCTAAAGGTTTTGTTGCTAAAGGTTAACTTGTAAAAAAGTTGTCTGTGGTCATATTTTTTCCACATCCTTCATACGGTTATGCTAATTTCATAGTGACAGACTCTCCAAGAGGGACTCAGTGTTCTCAACTTTCATCTTTTCCCAAATATGGAAAGCTGTTTATTGTATATTTGCTACGTACATCGTATACCAACCAAAATTTTAGACCAAATTTGTCCGGTTCATTGGGCATGTATTGAGTGAATCTACACCTTGCTTTCGTTGGAAACAATTGTTCGTCAATCGTAATATATCGACCTGGTTTATAGCAATTTCGAATGTTATCAATAATCTTGTACCACGCATTGGAAATCAAAGCGATTTTATTGGTTTGTAACCTTGCGTTTCATTGATTTCTGTTGTCAAACCGAATAAATCTCATAATCTCCGTAAAGTCATGTCTACTCATAGTACTTGGAAAAAAGGCGGGCCCATCTTTCTATTCCATAGAAGTGATATATCTGTTTCCTTAGCCTCATTTGCGCCACGTGCACACATAGTTGCAAGAAATGCATATAACTTTGCAGTAGACTGTTCCCATTTATATCCCAACACTATAAATGCCTCTGCCTGTGTGCACTTTCTTATATGTTCGATTATATTCTTATAAATTATCACAGAAAATGCCGTCCCATCTTCGCCTTTCATAGTATTGCGTTTACTGGACCCAGTCGGGCCTGATGTTTCCCTACAAATATGACCAGGTGCTCTTCCAGGATTAGACCCTATTTTTACATCATGTCAAACAGTTCCGAACATCGCAATTTCGCTTGCCTCTTCCTCATTCTCGCTATCGGGACTAACTAAAAATCTCCTTCTCTTTCGTCGCCTACGTTCGTTTGAAATATTCCCTTCGTCCTCATCCGTCTTCGAGTCGGTTTCAAATGGATCATAATTTTCCGTATTTTCATTTTGTACATACTGAATTTCCTGATCATCTTCAGAACAATCTGCATCGATATCATTTATTCTCTCTAATAATACATTCGCACTCCACAAACTTCTTGATATTTTGGGGCAAATATTTAACGGAGAAAATAGAAACTAAAATATGAAAATGTATATCAGAGTAGATAAGAAAATGAATAATAGATGAAATGTGAAACTTACAGCGACGTATTATTAGTCTTGCTCACTACTTCGAAAATTGCACTTATAACACGTAATACGATATAAAATAAAAGAAAATAATAATAAAAGACTGCCAAGTATGCTCATTGTGACTTTCATGTTTCGATGCACTCTGTTCGTGTCGCAAGATTATACTGATTTGAATGCGTGAGAAGACGTCTATACATTAGACTCAGTTATAAGCTTATTTATTTTGCACCATAGTATAGAATATTGCGTCAGAGCATTCGAGGATCTGGACCGTATCGGATATCTATCAAGCAAATAAGCAATGCTAACCCGATAGTCGAGCGAGAACCGTAAACACTTGGAAGTTCCTTAAACCATTTTCTGGAAGGCATTTCTCGGATAAAGTCGTGCCACAACTACATCACCATTCGTTTGTGACGACTTTTTAGATTTGGCATTTAGTCTATGACAGAAAATATTATAAAGATGCAAACATTCTACTACCGGTCAAATAACCGGTCATGCTACGTTAGACAGACTGCAAATATTTCACAGAAAATAAACAATAAAAAAATAAGTGCTTATTGAAAAATGTATCATACATATATATGAGGAAGTGTCGTAAGGTTTAAAGGCGATACACTTACGTTGAATGTAAGAAATTCCAATTGAATATTTAAAAACGGTCATTTGACCGGTCCTGGTAGGAATAGTGATAAAGCAAGCCGTCAAGCGGATGTACAACATTACGTATTCGTGTAGGAATAAACTTCTTACAGAATTCCCTACCCTCCGAAAAACTGACCAGCTGCATCCAGACTATAACACCGTGTTTAGAGGTACGAAATAGTATACAATTTTAGAGAAGAGCACCGTAATTTCATGTACGAATTAGAAGATCGGTGGGCAAACCGCTCGAGGACGTTGCCACCTTCCGTCAGAGACGAATGGCTATGTTAATAGATTCACATATCCTGTGATACCGAAAGTGAAACCAGGTATTTTTGGGGAAAATCCACTGGACAGTATTGGCAAAAGACACCTCAATTCATTGTATGCCTATTAAAGTACAGTGACGAACTGTTGTAGAACGATACATATTGGTATGAAGACATCCTCATCAACGAATGCCTCACCTGCCGAGAAGCATACCCGCTGCATCTAGAGTATAGGCTTCGTTTTCAGAGAAACACATTAGAATACATTATAGCGATGGGCGCCATCATTTCTTGTATTGCTTAGAAGACCGTATGTCAAACCGTTCGAGCACGGTACCACCTTCCTTGAGCGTTAAACAGCTACGCCAATACGCCAATCACCTATCCTCTGATTTCGAAATTAAATGCAGGCATTGCGGGAGTAAATGTGCTGAACAGTATTGGCAAAACATACCTTCAATCACTGTATGAGTATTAAGGTACAGTGTCAAACCGTTGTAGAACGTTACGCATCGGTATGAAGACATACATTCTACTGAAGACCTTCTCATCCGAGAATCTCACCCGCTGTATCTGGAATACTGCTGCGTCTTCAGAGAAACACATTCGTGTTCACATTAGTGACGGGCATCTTAATCTCATGTACGTATTAGATAATCTAGTGACAATCCGGTCGAGAAAGATGCCGACTTGTACTGGAGTCGAACGGCTTAGTCAATAACATAGTCTACCCTACAAGTCCGAGAGTCGATCCAGGTATTACGGGATTAAATGCACTCTTCATTACTGGCAATATACACCTTAGTTCGCGGTTTTAATTTAAAGTAGAGAGTCAAGCCGTTGGAAAACACAACAGATTGGTGCAAAGCCAGACTATTTGCCGGATACCTTACCTTCCTCGAACCCAACCTGCAGTAGCGAGTATCATGCTTAGTGCTCCCGGAAACAAATTAGAAGACATTTTGGCAGAGGGAGGACTGTTTTTCATGTGCGAATAGTAAAGTCGAGAGACGAGCCTTTGGAGTACGATACCACCTCCTTTGAGCCCAACAGCTAAGACAATAGCTGCAATTTTGGTGTGATTCCAAGGGACAAATCAGGTATTCCTGGAGTCAATGCGCTGTACACTATTTTTCATGGAAACCTTCGATCGCGGTTTGAATATTAATGTAGAGCATCAATCCGTTTGATAATGTTACCAATTAGTATAAAGGCAAACGTCTTACGGATGGCCATACCCACCGAAAGCCTAACGCCCAGTATCGAGAGTATCACATGGTGTCCAGTGGTAGAAATTAGTATACATTTTATGAGGCGGACAAGTAGTTCTCATGCATGAATAACAAAATCGAGGGTCAAACAGTTCGAGAATATTAATACCTTCTCTAAGTGTCGCCCAGTTATATCAATAGCTTCATCTATCCTGCCCTACCGAGAATCAAACCAGGTATACCGGGATTAAATTCGCTGAACATTATTGGCAATAGACAACTTAATTCACGACATGAGTATAAAGGATGAGACACAATCCGTCGGAAAACATTACCAATTTTTATAAAGTCATTCCTTTTACCCAATACCTTATCATCCGAGAATCCAACCCTCTGTAGCGGTTGTCTACCTTAGAGATCACAGGAACATATTAGTTGACATTTTAGCAGACGGACACCTTATTTGCATGTATGAATAGAAAAATCGTGAGTCAATTCATTCGAGATAGTTACCACCGTCTTTGTGGGTCGAACAGCTAAGTCAATAGCATTACCTATCCTGAGATTCCGACAGTCAAAGCAATTATTCCGTAGCTAATGCGCGGTACAGAATTGGCAATAGACACCTTAATTCACGGTTTCAATATTAAAGCAGGCCTTCAAACAGTCGAAGAACGGAACCAACTGGTATAAAGTCATTCTACTTACAGAATACCTAACTTTCCGAGAAGCTAACCCGCTGGTTCGAGAGCATAATTTCGTATTCGGAGAAACATATTAGTTTACATTTTAGAGACGGTCAGATTAATTATATGTATGAATTAGAAGATCGAGGGTCAATACTTTTCAGAATGATACCACCTTCTTACTGAATCGCACAGCTATGTCAATTGTTTCACCTATCCCGTGAATCCGAGAGACAAACCATGTTTTCTGGGTGTAAGTCCGCTGAAAACTATTGGCAATATTCCATATCAATCAGCGGCATATATAATAATTCTTAAGCCAAGGGAACATAACCAATTGGTATAAAGTCCTTCTTCTTCCGAATTCCGTACCTTCTGCGAACCTAAGCCGCTGCACCTAGAGTTTATCTTCGTGTTCAGAGAAAATATTAGTATACATTTGCATGACGGGCACCTTTCTTACATATACGAATAGAAATATCATGCGTAAAACATTTTGAGGACGCAACCACTTTCTTCAAGTGTCGAACGGTTAAGTTAACAGCTTCACCTATACTGGGCCTCCAAGAGACAAACCAGTTAATCCGCGACAATACCCGCCGTACAGTATTGGCATTAGGCACGCAATTTAATGGTATAAATATTAAAGTACAAAGTCACAAGGTTATGCATCGTTTCATATTGCTATATACACAATCCTTTTACCGAAGGACTTACTTTTCGAGAAGCTACCCCGCTGTATCGAGATTGTACCTTCGTGTTCAGAGGAGCAGATTAATGTACATTTTAGTGACGGACACATTAATTTCATGTATGAATTAGAAGGTCGAGTGTCAAACCGTTCGCAATCGTTACCACCTTCTGTGAGAGACGAACGGCTAAGTCAATAGTTTCACCCATCATGTGATTCGGGGGGTTAAGCCAGGTACTCCTGGAGTAAATCCGCTGAACAGTATAGGTAGTGGACACTTTTCATTCAGGGATTTAATGTGAATGCACAGAATCGAGTTGCTGTAGAGCGTTACTTATTGGCACAGACTGAAACACATTACTGATGACCTTAGCTTCTGAGAAACTAACGCGCGGTATTGAGAAAATAACACCTTGTTCAGAGAATGAAATTAGTTTCCATTTCAGTGACGGACACCTTAACTTCTTGTAGGAATTATAGTATCGAGGATCAAACATTGCGAGAACGTTACCACCCTCTGTGAGGGACAAACTGCTAAATCAATAGCTGCACCTATTCTGAGATTCCTAGAGTCATACCAGTTATTCCGGGAGTAAATCCCCTGATCCGTTCATGACATCATTTTGTAAAACTTTTTGTTATTTTATACGATTGTCTGTATACGTACCTACGCTGTTTGCACGAGACGACTGGCGAGACCTTGTAGTTATGTACAACAGAATGGAGCGAGACTACTGGATGGTTCTCGATAGTGTTTTCAACCTTGATATTGTACAGTACGAATTTTTTCCCAGTTTTCCATGCATTTGTTTATACTGTATGTTTCTGCTATGATGTTTTCACATCTAAATAATACAATTTCTGAGATAAATAATTGGAGGGTTTAAA
The DNA here is from genome assembly GCF_051020765.1 of Lasioglossum baleicum. NCBI lineage: Eukaryota > Metazoa > Arthropoda > Insecta > Hymenoptera > Halictidae > Lasioglossum > Lasioglossum baleicum. Next base: position 22,189 of record NW_027469590.1, read on the forward strand.
TAAAATCGGAAAAATTACAACAGTAGATTACAGAATGTAGAAATAAATACTGAATGTCAGAAGAATGCATTCGGCACAATATCAAGGTTAGAGAAATTAACGAACATACAAGGGTTTTGTCGGTCCGATATGCCGAACGCATCTACAAGGCCATATCAGGTGTGTCGCTCCGGAAGCGTATGTACGTATAAAGACAATTTTGTAAAATAAAAATAAGTTTCATCATAATATTGGCATAAACGTACACTCAACTAATTCCAAAGACACTTTCACTGATAAATACAATTTTTAATACCAGAGATTTGAAAATTTTGACATGAATTGGAAATGTCATAACAGCAAATTACAGTATGTAAACATAAACTGAATACAGAGAAATAATGCACACGGTACAATATCAAGGTCAATGAAATTATCAGATACCATACAGCACTATCGCTCCGATATTCCGAACGCAAATGCAAAAGAACTCCACTGGGTCGCTCTAGAAGCGTACTTACGTATACAGAAAATCATATAAAATAAGAATATTATAAACAAGAAAATGTCGAAAACACTCAACTAATTTCAACGGCACTTTACCTAAGAAATACAATTTCTTTACAAAAAATTGAGAATTTCGAATTAGTACGATAATATCACAACAGTAAATTACAGTATGTATAAATAAATAGAAAACTGGGACAGAATGCATATGGTACAAAATCAAGGTTAAGGAATTAACAGAAACCATACAGTAAAACCGCTTCGTGCTGCCGTGAACAACTACAAAACCTCGACAGTCGTCTTGCTCCGGCTGGGTTTGTACGAATCCAGACAATAGTGTAAAATAAAAAGCTTAACAAAATACTGTAACAAACGTAAGCACAACTAATTCAAAAGGAACTTTTACAAAGAAATACAATTTTTCAAAATAAAGAGTGAGAATTTTGAAATGTATAGAAAATATCATAATATTAAATTACAGTCTGTATGAATAAATGAAAAATTGAGAACTGGGATAAAGTACACACGGTTCAATATCAACGCTATCGAAATTTCTGACGACCATTAAGTAGTGTCGTTTCCGTCTACGGAACGCAACTACAAGACATCTCCAGCCGCGTCGTGCCGGCAGCGAAGGTACATATGGAGACAATCATATAAAATAACAAGGAATATAACAAAATATTGTCACAATCGTATGCTCAACTAATTCCAAAGGCACTTTTCATGAACGATACAATTTCTGAAATTAAAAATTTGAAATTTTGAAAAAATCTGGAATATCATAGCAGTATATTACAGTTCGTGTTCAAATAGTGATATTAGTCTCCATTTCAGTGACGGGTACCTTAACTGCATGTGTGCATTAGAAGGTCGAACGTCAAACCTTTCGAGAACGTTAGCACCGCCTGTTGGAGACGAACCGCTACGCGAATAGCTTCACCTATCCTGTGACTCCGATAAAAAATCCAGATATTCGGGGAGTAGATCCGCTTGTACGCCTTATTGTACGGAATAAATGTTAAAGTATAAATTCAAACCATTGTAAGACGTTCGGTACTGATACAGAGTCAAACTCTTCACAAAAGGCCTTACCTTCAAGAAGGTATCCCGCTGTACCGAGACTATGACTTCATGTTCGGAGAAGCTAATTAGTATGCATTTTAGTGACGGAGTCCTAAATTTCATGTATGAATTATAATGGTCGGTGTTCAAATCACTCGAGAACGTGATCACCCTTTTCGAAAGTCGAACTATTGAATCACAAGCTACATCTATCCTATGAATCCGAAAGTCAAACCGCGTATTCTGTGATCAAATCCGCTGAAGAATTTTGTGACTGGATACCTTAATCCACTGTTTGAAAATTAAGGGATAGAGTCAAACCATCGGAGAACATTATCAAATTGTATAAAAACATTTTTTATACCGAATATCTTACCATCCGTGAACCAAACCCGCTACATCGAGAATATAACTTTGTCTACTAGGAAGAAAGTTAGCTTACATTTTGGAGACGATACGCTTAATTTCATACGTTAATTAGAAGATTGCGGGTAAAACAGTTAGAGAACGGTACCTACATTCCATGAGCGTCGATCGGCCAAGTTAATGGCTTCACTTATCCTGGGATTCCGATAGTCAAACCATGTATTCCGGGGGTAAGTGCCCTATACGGTATTGGCAATAGGCACCTTAATTCACGGTATGAACATTAAATCTGACTGTCGTACCGCTGTAGAACGCTGCCTATTGCTATGGAGTGAAACCATCGGTAAAACGTTTGACTTTACGCAAATTGGTAACCTTACCAAACGGTTTGACGCTATACCTTAATATTGAAACAGTGATCTAAGGACACGATTGCCAATACTGTTCAATCGATGTACGTTCGGAATGCCTGGTTTGACACACGGAAGCACAAGATATATCAAGCTAATAACATAGTCATTCGTATCTCAAAGACGGCGGCAACGTTCTCGAAAGCTTTGACACTTGGTGTTTATGCGTATACACGAAAGTGTGAAGTCCGTTTGCTAAAATGTCTATTAATATGTTTCCGCGAACATTAAGTAGGAAGCTCGCTACAGCGGGCTGTGTTCTTGGAACGTGAAGTACTCGGTAAAAAGAACGAATTTTTACGAATTGGTAATGCTCCCCACGGTTGTACTCTTTACTTTAATGTTCATACAGCGAGATAAGGTGTCTATTGCCAATACTATTCATCGGACTGACTCCCGGAAACCTACTTGTACACTCTGAATCACATGATAGGAGCAGCTGTTGACTTAGCCGTTCGACTCTCACGGAAGGTGGTAACGTTGTCGAACGTTTGGACCCTTGATATTGTTATTCATACATGCAACTAAGGTGTCTGTCACTGAAGTGCAGACTTATTTCATTCTCTGACCACGAAGTTATACTCTCGAACCAAGGGGTTAGTTTTTCGAAGGGTTAGGCCTTCGGTAAAGCCTCTGACTTTACAGCAATTGGCAACGTTCTCAAACGGTTTGACTCTTTGTCTCAATATTTAAACCGTGAAGTAAGTTTTCCATGGCCAGTAATGTACAGTGCATTTACTCCCGGAATACAGGTTTCACTCTCGGAATCGCAGAATATTTGTAACTATTGACTTAGCGGTTCGATTCTCAAAGGAGGTGGTATCTTTCCCGAACGGATTGACTCTCGGTCCCCTAATTTATACATGAATTTATGGTGCCCCTTATTAAAATTGTGTTGTAATTTGCTCCACTGAACACGATGTTATTCTCTCAATACAGCGGGTTAGGTTCTCGGGAGGTAAGGCTTTCCATAACAAGATTGTCCGTATACCTATTGGAAGTGATCACCGACGGTTTGTCTCTCTACCTTAATATTCATGAAGCTTGGTTAAGCACTTTTATTGCCCACAATGTGCATGTGATTTGCACCCGTTATACGTGGTTTGACTCGCGGTACCACAGGGTAGGTGAAGCTATTGACGTAGCTGTGCAACTCTCAAAGTAGGCGGTTACGTTCTCGATCGGTGTAATTTTCGAACTTCTTATTCATACATGAAATTATGGTGCCTGTCACTGGAATGTTTTCTAATCTGCTTCTCTGAACACGAAGTTAGACTCTTTATACAGCTGGTTAGGTACGCGGAAGGTAAGGCCTTCGGTAAAAAGTTTGATCCTATACCAGTAGGTTGTGATCTGCAACGGTCTGTCTCTGTACTTAAAAATTTATACGGTGAATTAGGCGTCTATTGCGAATACTGTACGGCGTATTGACATCCGGAATACTTGGTTTCACTATTGAGATCACAGACTAGGTGAAACCATTGACTTAGCCGTTCGATTCTCAAAAAAGGTCGTAACATTGTCGAATGGTTTGACTCTTGATCATGTTATTCGTACACATAATAGTAGTGTGCGAATAAGATGCCCATCATTAAAATGTCTACTAATTTGCTTCTCTGAACATGAAGTTATACTCTCAATAAAGCTGGTTAGCTTCATGGAAGGTGCAGCCTTCTGTGAAAAATTATACTCTATACCAATAGATAGCGATACACAATAGTGTGACTCAGTACTTTAATATTCATACGGCGAAGTTCTGATTTTAATGCCGTTACATTTCAGCGGATTTAGTCCCAGAATACCGGCTTTAGTTCTCGGAATCACAGCATAGGTCAAGCGTTTCACTTGCCTGTTCGACTATCAAAGGAAGGTGGTAACTTTCTCGAACGGTTTGACCCTCTATCTTCTTATTCATACATGAAATTAAGGTGCTTGTCACCAAAATGAATACCAATTTGTTGCTCTCAACACAGAGCTAGACACTCCTTGCAGCCGGTTATACTCATGGAAGGAAAGGCAATCTGAAAAAAGATTGACATTTTACCAACCACCAATGGTCACTTACGGTTTGACTGTCTACCTTAGGATTCATGCCGTGAATTCAGATGTCCTTTGACAGTTCTGGACACCGCAATTACTTTCGGAATACCTGATTTGACTACAGGAATCATGGGATAGGAGAAGCTATTGAATTAGCCGTTCCACTCCCAAAGAAGGTGGGAACGTTCTCGAACGGTTTGACACTCGATCTTCTAATACATATGTCAAAATAAGGTATGCTTCTGCTATAATCTCTACTCATTTGTTTCCGTGAGCACTACGCATGACATTCGCTTCAGAGGGATATGTACTACGAAGTGTAAGACTCTATAGCAATAGGTATCGTACTCTAACTGTTTGATTGTCTGCTTTAATATTCAAACCGCTAATTAAGGTGTTTATTGCCAATACTCTTCAGAGGACTTACACGCGCAATACATGGTTTGACTCTCCGAATCACAGGATGTGTCAAGCTTTTGACTTGGACGCTCGAATTTCAAAGAAGGTGGTAACTTTCGCGAAAGTTTTGACCCTCGATCCTCTAATTTATAAAGAAATTACGGTCTCCATCACTAAAATGTTTACCAATATGATCCTCCGAACACGATGTTATCCTCTCAAGGAAGCAGGTGAGGTTCGCGGACGGTAAGGCATCAGGTGATACGTTTGACTTTATAGCAACTATATCGTTCTCACACGGAGTGACGCTCTGTTTAATATTCAAACCGTGGAGTATGGTCCATATTTCCAATACCGTTCAGCGAATTTACTCCCGTGATGCATGGTTTGAATCTCAGAATGACAGGGTGGGGTAGCTATTGACTTAGCTGTTCAAATATCGTAGGAGGTGCCAACGGTATCGAACTGTTTCACCGCGATCTTATAATTCCTACATGACGTTACGGTGCCCGTCACTGAAATGAATACTAATTTCTTTCTCTGAACACGAAGTTATTCCCTCGATAGAGCGGGTTAGATTTGCGGAGGGTAAGGTCTTAGCTAAATCGTGTGAGTGTGTAGCATTTGATAACATTCTCAAACGGTTTGACGCTTTATTCTAATATTGAATCCATGGTTTAAGGTGTCTATTGCCAAAACTCTTCAGCGTGCTTTCGCCCGGTTTACCTGAGTTGACTCCCCGAACAATATGATTGGTGGAGCTATTGACTTAGGCGTTCATCTCTCGCAGATGGTGGAAACGTTTCAGTGCGGTTGCACCCTCGATATTTTCATTCATGAACGAAATTAACATGCTCGTCACTAGAAAGTCTACTAATTCGTTCCTCTGAACTCGGAGCTCTACTCTCGATACAGCTGGTCTGCTTTTCCTATGGAGAGGCATTCTGTAAGAAGTTTAACCCTCCACGAATAGGTAATATTCTGCAACGGCTTGACTGCCTACTTCAATATTCAAACCGTGAACTAAGCTGTCTATTGCCAATACTACGCAGCGGAGTTACTCCCGGAATACCTCGTTTTACTCTCGGAAGCACAGAATAGGTGAGCCTATTATCATAGCTGTTCGAGTTTCAATCAAGGTGATAACATTCTCGAACGATTTGGCCCTCGATTCTCTTATTCGTACATGCAATTAAGGTGCCAGTCACTAAAATATATTCATACGTCTCCTGATTACTTAGTTTTACTCTCGATACAACGGGTAAGGTTCGCGAAAAGTTATGCTCTCGGTGTAATGTTTGACTCTCTACCAATAGGTTACCTTGTACAACGGTTTGACTCTGTACATTGCCAATACTGTTGCCTATACAGTGAAGAGGATATACTCCCGGAATACCCGGTTCGACTCTCCGAATCACAGGATAGGTGAAGCGATACACTTAGCCGTTCGTCTTGTCAAGAAGGTGGGATCGAGCTGGAATTGTTTGACTCTTGATGATTTTATTCATAAATGAAAATATGGTTTCCGTCTGCAAAAATGTCTACTAGATTGTTTCCGTGTGCAATAAGCATAACACTCGCTACAGCTTGTTTGCTTCTTGGAAGCTAAGGCCTTCGGCAGTTTCACGCTCTACTTTTATATTGAAACCGTGAATTAAGGTGTCCATTGCCAATACTCTTCAGCGGATACACTCCTGCTATTCCTAGTGTGACTCTCGGAACCAAAGGATAGGTGAAGCTATTGTGTCATATGTGCGATTTCACGAAGATAGTGGTAACGTTCTCGAACGCTTTCAACCTCGATTTTCTTATTCATCCAAGAAATTATGGTGCCCTTCACGGCACTGTATACTAATTTGTATCTCTGTGTACGAAGCAATACTCTACGTACTTCGGGTCAAGTTCTCGATGGGTAAGGTTTTCTGTAAAACTTTTGACATTATCCTAATACGTAACGGTCTACAAATATTTGACTCCGTAATATATTACTCCAACCGTGAGCTATGGTATCCATTGTCAATAGTGAACAGCGTGTAGACTCCCGCAATACATGGTTTGACTATCCGAATCACAGGATAGGTGAAGCAATTGGCATACCCTTTCGAATCTCAAATAGGGTGGTAACGTTCTTGAACTGTATGGACACTTTATCTTCTTATTCATACCTGAAATTAAGGTGCGCGTCACTAGGATGTATACTAGTTTGTTTCCCTGAACGCGTAGTGATTTTCTCGATACAGCGAGTGAGGATCGCGGAAAGTATTTCTCCTGGTATAAAGTTTGACTCCCTACCAATAGGTAACCTTCCACATCAGTTTGAGTATGCACAGTGCCAATGCTATTGCTAATACCGTTCTACGAACTTACTCCCGGAATGCCTCGTTTGAATCTCCGAACCATTGGATAGGTGAAGCTGTTGACTCAGCCGTTCGTCTCTGACATAAGGTGGTAACGCTCTCGAACTGCTTGACCCTCGAGCTTCCAATTCATACATGATATTAAGGTGCCCGTCACTGAAATAAATACTAATTTCGTTCTCTGAAAACGTAGTCATACTCTCGATGTAGCGGGTGAGTTTTGTGGAAGATATGGCCTTGTATAAAACGTTTGACTTTATACCAATCGGTAGCGCTTTCAAATGGTTTGACGCTCTACTTTAATATTCATACCGTGAATTAAGGTGTCTATTGTCAATACCGTTCGGCGGATTTACTCCCCGAATACCAAAATTAACTTTAGGAATCACAGGATAGCAGAAGCTATTGTCCTAGCCGTTCGACTCCCAGCGAACGTGATAAAGCTCTGCAACGCTTTGACACTCGATCTCCTAATTCGTACATGAAGTTATGGTGCCCGTCATTGAGAAGTATAATAATTTGTTGCCCAGAACCCTATATTATAGTCTCGATGCCGCGGGTGTAGTACTCGGAAGGTAAGGCCTTCTGTAAAATGTTTGACTGTATCCGAATAGGTATCGATCCTCAACTGTATGTCACTTTACGTTAGTATTGATACTGTGAATTAAGTGTATTGCTAATACTGGATAGCGGATTAACTCTCGGTATCCCTCGTTTGACTCTCGATAGCACAGGACAGATGAAGCTGTAGTCTTGGCCGTTCGACTCTCATAGAAACTGGTGACGTTCTCGTGAGATTTGACGCTTGACCTTCTATGCGTTAGATGGAGTAAAAGTGCCCGCCATTGAAATGTATACTAAACTGCATCTCTGGACACGAAGTAATAGTCTAGATACAGCGGGTTAGGTTCTCGCAAGGTGTAGCCTTTCGTTAAATGTTTGACACTATGACAAGAAGCAACTTTCTACAACGGTTTGACCTTGTAGGTTAATATTTGTATCGTTATCTAGGGCGTCAATTGACAATATTGTACAGCGTATTTGCTCGCGGAATAACCTGATTTGGCTCTGGGTATCACAGGATAGGAATTTATGTTGAATCAGCAATTCGACACTCTACGAAGGTTGTATCGTTCTCGCACGGTTTGACCATCTACCTTCCTATTCATACACGACAATATGATGTCCGTCTGCTAAAATGACAGCCAATTTGTTCCTATGAACCCGAAGCAAGGCAATCGCAACAGAAGGTTGGCTCCTCGGTAGTTGAAGTATTGTGTAAAAAGAATGGCTTTATTCCAATTCGTAATGCTCTTCGACCGCTTGACGCACAACTCTCATATTCATGCTGTGAATTGAGATATCTATTGCCAACACCGTTCAGTAGATTTAATCCCGTAATACATAGTTTGACTCTCGGTAGCACGGGATAGGGAACGCTATTAACTTAGCTGTGCTACCACCAAGGAGGGTGGGATCGGTATTGAAATGTTTGACTCCCGATTTTTCTACTCATACATGAAAATAAGGAGACCGTTTGTAAAAACATCCAGTAATTTGTTTCCGTCAACAGCAAGGAAGGCTCTCCCTACAGCGGATTGAGGTTCTCGGCAGATAGGGTATTCGGTAAAAAGAATGACTTTATCCGATATGGTAATTACCTCCGACAGCTTGATTGTCGACCTTGAAATTCATACCGTGAATTATGGTGTCCATTGCGTGTACTGTTTAGCGGATTTAGTCTTGGAACACCAAATTTGTCTCTCGAAATCACAAGATAGGTGAAACTTGTCACTTATCAGTTCGCCTCTCACGGAAGGTGTAACATTCTTGAAGGCTACAACTCTCGACTTTGACATTCATGTATGAAAATATGTTGCCCATCACTAAAATGTATACTAATTTGCTTCTCTGTACACGAAGTAATACTCTCGATACGGCGCGTTAGGCATTCGGAGGGAAAGATGATAAGTAAAGCCTGTGACTCTATACCAACTGGTAACGTGCTCGAACGGATTGACGCTCTTTTGCTAACACTGTTCAGCAGATTTACTCCCGGAATACCTGGTTTGTCGCTTGGAATCCCTGGATAGGTGAAGCTGTTAAAGTAGCCGTTCGATTATCTAACGAGGTGGTAACGTTCTCGAACGGTCTGACTGTCGATCTTCTAATTCATGCAAGAAGTTATCGTGCCAGTCACTTAAATGAACACTAATTTCATGCTCTGAACACGAAGTTATACTCTCGATATAGCGGGTTAATTCGTCGGAGGATATGATTATGATTAAAGCGTTTGACTTTATACAAATTGGCCACGCACTCGAACAGTTTGACGCTCTACTTTAATATTGAAGCCGCGAATTGAGGTGTCTATTTCCAATATTGCTCAGCAGATTTACGCCTGGAATACCTGCTTATGCTCATGCTATCACAGGTTAGATGAAGTTATTGTCATAGCCGTTCGTCTCTCACAGAAGGTGGTAACGTTCTCGATCGGTTTGACACTCGATCTTCTTGTTCATACATGCAATTAAAGTGCGCGTCACTAAAATGTATACTCATTTGTGACACTGAACACGAAGTAATGGCCACGATACAGCGAGTTATGATCACGGAAGGTAAGACATCCTGTATGGGGTATGACGTAATACCAATTGTTATCGATCTCCAGGAGTTTGACTTTCTACTTTAATAATCGGACCGTGAGTAGCGGTGTCTATTGACAATACATTTCAGCGGCTTTACTTCGCGAAATCCAGACGTGACTCCCGGAATCACAACTATAGGTGAAGCCACTCACGCCTCCGTTCGACTCTCAATGAAGGTGGTAACTTTCTCCAACGGTTTATCTCTCCAGTTTGCTATTCATACATGAAAATATCGTGTCCGTCTTCCAAAATTTCAGCCAATTTGATTCCGTGAACATTAAGCAAGACACTCGCAGCAGCGGGTTGGGATTCTTGGCAGGTAACGCCATCGGTAAAGAGTTTGCCTCAATACCAATTTGCATTGTTCCAGAATGGTTTGACTCCGGAATTTAATATTTATACCGTGAAATAGTGTGTACGATGCCAATACTGTACAGCGGAATTACTCACAGAATACTTGGTTTGAATCTCGGAAATGCATGATATGTGAAGCTGTTGATTTAGACGTTTGAATCACAAGGAAGGCTGTAACAATCTCAATCGGATTGGCTTTCTGTCGCCTTATTCATACACGTAATGAAGGTGTCCATTTGCCACAATGCCTCTTGCTTTCAAACGTGAGTATTAAGTTTGTCTCTCGCTGCAGCGGGTTAGCTTCTCGGAAGATACCGCCTTCTGTCAAAAGATTCACTCTATACCTATGTGTAACGTTGTACAACTGTGTGATTGTGTAATTCAATATCCATACCGGGGGTAGGGTTTTTAATGCCGATACTGAACAGTGGATTAACTCCTGAAATAGCTGGTTTGACTCTCGGAATCGCAACCATTGGTGAAGCTATGGACTAAAACACTTGACGCTCAAAGAAGATGGTAACCGTCCCGGAGGGTTTCACTTTGGACCTTATAATTCATACATAAGGTTAAGGAGCACGCCACTAAAATGTATAGTAATTTGTATATGTGATTACGAAGTTATACTCTGGACACAGCAGGTTAGTTTCTCGGATGGTAATGTTTTCTGTAGATTGCTTGATTTTATTCCAACTGGTAACGTTCACAAGCGGTATCACGCTCTACTTTAATAAACTAACCGGGAACTGAGGCGTCCATTGCGAATACTGTTCAGAGGATGGACTCCTCATATATCTGCTGTGACTCTCGGAACCACATGATAGGTGAGACTATTGTGTCAGATGTGCGATCTCACAAAGAAGGTGGTAACATTCTGGAAAGGTTAGCATCTCAATCTTCTCATTCATACATGAAATTAAGGTGCCCGCAAATAGGATGCATACTAGTTTGTATCTCTGATCACGAAGTTATACTCTCGATACAACGGCTAAGTTTCTCGGAGGTTATGGTATTCGGGAGGACGTTTTACATTATACCAACCGGTAACGTTCGACAACGGCTAGCCTCTGTACCTTAGTATTCAAACCGTGATTTAAGGTGTCCATGACCAATAGTGGTCTGGGGAATGACTCCCGGTGTACCTGTGTTAGACTATCGGAATAACTGTGTAGGAGAAGCTATTGACTTAGGCGCTCGACTCTGGAAGTAGGTGGGATCGTTCTCTAACGACTTGACCCTCGATGTTCTAATTCATACATGAAAATAATGTGCCCATCACTTAATTATGTACTAGTATGTTTCGCTGAACACAATATTATACTATCCATTTGGCGGGTTGGATTTTGGGAGGGTAAGGGCATCGGTATATAGTTTGACCTTATACCAATTGGTAAGGTTCATAAACGGTTTCACGCTCTACAATAATATTCAAAGCGTGAAATATGGTGCGTATTGCGTATTGCGTACGGTGCGTAAATGTCTACTACTTGTGTCCGTGAGCACCAAGAATTAGACTTGCCACAGCGGGTTTGGCACATCGAAGATAGGGTATCTGGTAAAAAGTTAGACTATATGCCATTTGGAAATGTGCTCAAAAGGTTTGGCTGGCCTACATTAACATTCATGGCGTTAATTTAGTTGACTAATGCAAATACGATTCAGCGGTCTTACTCCTGAAGTGCCAGACGTTACTCTCGGAATCACAGGACTGGTGACGCTATTGACATAGCTATGCATTCTAAAGACAGTGGTAACGTTATGGAAAATTATGACTATCGATCTCCTTATTCGTACATGAAATGAAAGTGCTGGTCACTAAAGGGAATAATAGTTTGTTTCACTGAACACGAATTTCGACTATAGATACAGCAAGTTAATATCTCGGAAGGTAAAATTATCGGTAAAAGGATTGACTTTATACGAATAGGTAACGTTCTGCATCTGTTTGGCTCTTTATGTTAATATTCAAACCGTGAACTAAGGGGCCTATTACCAATTCAGACCAGCGGGTTTACTCCCGGAATGTCTGCTTTGACTCTCGGAATCTCAGGATATGTGAAGCTATTGACTTAGCCGTTCGTCTCTCACAGAATGTGGTAACATTCTCGAACGGCTTGACAGCCAAACTTCTTATTCATAATGAAATTAATGTCTACGTCACTAAAATTTTTACTAACTTGATACGCTGAGCACGAAGTTATACTCTCGATGAAGCGGGCGAGATTAGCAGAAGGTGCAGCCTTCGGTAAGACGTTTGACTTTATAGCAATTAGTAACGTTATAACAAAGTGTAACTCTATTTTATAACATTCACGAATTAATGTATCTATTGCCAACACTCATCGGCGGATTTACCCTCCGATAACCTGGTTTGACTCTCGAAATCACGGGATAGGTGAAGCTATTGATTTTGCCGCTCGACGCTTCAACGGTGGTGGTAACGTTCTCAAACGGTTTGACCCTCGCCCTTCTAATTCACACAAGCATTTGTGGGGCATTTCATTAAAATGAATGTAATTTTTTTCCACTAATCACGATGTCATAGTCTCCATACTGCTGGTTAGCTTCTCGAAACTTAAGGCCTTCGGTAAAAAGTATGATTCCATACCAATAGGTAAAGTTCTACAACGGTTTGACTGTGTACTTTAATATTTATATCGCGAAACAGGGTATCTATGGCAATATTGCACAGCAGATTTACTCCAGGAACACCTCATTTGACAGTCGGAGTCAGTGGATAGGTGAAGCTATTTACGTAGCTGGTCGATGCCCAAAGTGGAGATGGTAACGTTCTCGAACGGTTTGCGCTCGATATTCTTATTTATAATGAAATTAGGCACCCCGTCACTAGACTTTTTACTAATTTGATCCTCTGAACACTATGTTATAATCCCGAAACGGCGGGATTGATGCACCGATCGTAGGGCCATCGGTAAAGTGCTTGATTTTATACTTTAATATTTTATTACTATATTATTCGCAATGCTGCCAAACGGTTTGACACTGCTTTACTATTCAAACCAAGAATTATGGTTCCTATTGCCAATACAGTTCAGCGGACATACTCCCGGAATAACTCGTTTGACCCTAGGAATCACTACTGTGATATTCATGCCGTGAATTGAGGTATTTATTGCCGATACTGTTCAGAGGACTTACACCTCGAATACCAGGCTTGACTCTGAGGAATCACAGAATAGGTTAAACTGTTGACACCGCTTATCGAATCTCGAAGAATGTGGACACGTTCTCGAACGGTAGGACACTCGATCTTCTTATTCATACATGAAACTAAGGTGACCGTCACTCCAGTTTATGCTGATCTGTTTCCGTTAACACTAAGCAACATACTCGCTGCGGTGCGTTACCTTCTCGCATGTCAAGACCTTCATTTAAAAGTATGACTCCATAACTGACGTAATGTTCCCCATGGTTTGACTCTGTACATTACTATTCATACCCCGGATAGTGAGTCCATTGCCTAAAACTGTTCAGCGCATTTACTCCGAAATATGTGGTTTGACACCTGGAATTACAGGGTATATGTAGCTATTGACTTAGGTTTAACTCTCGATTATGCTGTTCATACATGAAAATGTGGGTGTCCGTCTGCTAACATGTCTATGCATTCGTTTGCGTGAACATTAAGCAAGACACTCGCTACAGCGAGTTAGCTTCTCGGCCGGTAAGGTTTTCGGTAAAGCGTTTGACTTTATAGCAATAGGTAACGTTCTCAAACGGCTCCACGCTCTACATTAAAATTCAAACTGTCAGTTAAGGTGTCGATTGCCTATGCTATTCAGCGGATTTACTCCCGGAATACCCGGTTCGACACACGGAATTAAAGGCTAGGTGGAGCTATTGACTTATCCGTTCAACTCTCATAGAAGCTGTTAACGATCTCGAACTATGTGTGGCTCGATTCTCCTAATTCATGCATGAAATTAAGGTACTCGTCACATAAAGTCAATAATAGGTTGTTCCCAGAACACGAATTTAGACCATCGATGCAGCAGGTTAACATCGATGCAGCAGGTTAAGATATAGGAGGGGAAGGTCTTGGGTATAAAATTTGACACTATACCATAAGGTAATATTCGACAAATATTTTACACACCACCTTAATATTCGTGATGTGAATTAATGTGTCCATTGGCAATACGGTACTGCGGATTCACTCCCGGAATACGTGGCCTGACCCTCGGAATGACAGGATATGTGTATCTATTGATTTATCAGTTGGACTTTCGAAGAATGTGGTAACGTCGTCGCACGGTTTGACCACCGATAGTCCCATTCATACAAGAAAATATGCTCTCCGTCTGCCAAAATGTCTATTAATTTGTTCTGGTGAAAGATATGAAAGCCAATCGCTACAGCGGGATGGGTCCCTCGATGGAAATTCCTTCGGTAAAATGTTTGACATTTTACCAACCGGAATCGCTCGCAAACGGTTTGACGCATTGCTGTAATATTCAAAACCGTGAGTTGAGGTGTCTCTTGCCAAACGCTTCAGCGGACTTCCTCACGGAATACCAGGTTTTATTCTCCGAATCTCACAATTTGTCAAGCTATTGACTTAGCCTTTCGTCTCTCTCAGAAGATGGTATCGTTCTCGAACGCTTCGACTCTCGATGCTGATATTTATACACTAACATGTGATGCTCGTCCGCTAAAATGTTTACTAATTTGTTTCGGTGCACATTATGCAGGACACTCGCTAGAGCGTGTTAGGTTCTCGGAAGGTAAGGTATTCGGTAAATGGAATGACTTTTATGCGCACTGGTAACGTTCTCCGATGATTTGACTCCCTACTTTAATTCTCATGCCGAGAATTTTGGTGTATGTTGCCAATACTCTTCAGCCGATTGATTCGTGGAATACCTGGTTTGTATCTCGCAAACACATGATAGGTGATGCTATGGTCTAAGCCGTCGGACTCTCAAGGAATGCGGTGCCGCTCTCTATCGGTTTGACACCCGATCTTGCATTTCATAAATGAAATGAAGATGCCCGTGACCAAGATGTAGACTAATTTGCTTATCGGAGCACGAAATTACACTCTCCATACTGCAGGTTAGCTTCTCGGAAAGTAATGCCATCGGATAAATGTTTGACAATATTCCAGTAGGTAACGTACTACAATGGTTACGCGCATCACTTTAATATTCACACCGTGACATAACTTGTCCGTTGGTATTATTGCACTGTGGATTGACTCCTGGAATACGTGATGTCACCCTCGGTATCAGCGGATGGGATAAGCTGTTCGACTCATCAAGAAGGTAGTGGCGATCTCGGAGTGTCTGTCACTCGATCTCCCTATTGATACATGAAAAATGTGTACGTCAGCTATAATCACTACTAGTTGGCTGCCGTGAGCACTAAGCAATGTACCAGCTGCAGCAGGATTGGTTCCAAGAAGGTAAGCTATCCTGTATGAAGAACCACTTTATAGCAAATCGTAATGATGTTTGACGGTTTGACTCTCTACCGTAATATTCAAACTGTGAATTAAGGCGTCCACTGCCAACACTATACGGCGTATATTTTCCCGGAATACATGTTTTGACTCTCGGAATTACACGATAGGTGAAGCTATTGAATTAGCAGCTCGACTCCCACAGAAGGTGGCAACGTTCTCGGGCGGTTTGACCCTCGATCCTCTGACTCATGCATGAAGTTAAGGTTCCCGTTACTGAAATTAATACTAATTTCGTTCCCTGAACACGGTGTTATACTCTCGATTCAGCGGATCAGCTTTTCGGAGAGTATGTCGTTCAGTAATATATTAACCCTATACGAAAAGATTAGTGTTTTGCAACGGCTTGACGGTCTGCTTCAATATTCAAACTGCGAAATGAGGTGTCTATTGCCAGTACTGAACATCGCACTTACTCCAGGAACACCTGGTTTGACTCTTGTGATTACCGGATATGTGAAGCTATTTACTTAGCAGTTCATATCTCGCGGAAGGTGGCAACGTTATCGAACCGTTTGACCCTTAATCTTATAATTCTTACACGAAATTAAGTAGCCTCTCACTGAAAAGAACACTAATTTCTTTCTCTGAACACGAAGTTATACTCTCGATTAAGCGGAAGAGTTAAACGGAAGGTAAGGTGAACGGTAAAATGATTGCTTTCAAAGCAAGTGGTGTCGTTTTCAAGCAGATTGACGCTCCATTTTAATACTCAAACTGGCAGTTAAGGTGTCGATTGGAAATAATCTTCAGTGTATTTACTTTAGCAATACCTGGTGTGACTCTCCGAATCACTGGATAGGTGTAGCAATTGGCATAGCCGTTTGTCCCTCACAGAAGGTGTAACGTTCTTCAACGGTTTGACACTCGATCGTCTATTGCGTGTATGCAATTAAGGAGCTCGTCAATAAAATGTATACTAGTTCGTACCTCCGAACCCGGTGTTGTATTCCCAATAAAGCGAGTTAGTTTTTCGAAGGGTAAGGTCTACAATAAGACATTAGCATTTATACCAATTAGTTACGCTCTCAATCGGTTTCACGATATACATTTATATTCAAACCGAGAATTATGGTGTCTAATGCCAATATTGTTCAGCCGATTAACTACCGGAATGCCTGGTTAGACTATCGAACTCACAGGATAATTGAAGCTATTGGCTTATCCGTTCGAGCATCAAGGAATGTGGTAAAGTACGTAAACAGTTTGACACCCGATGTTCTACATCAAACATGAAATTGAGGTTCGCGACGGAGGGATGTATACCAGTTTCTTTCTCGGAACGCGAAGATAAACTTTCAATACAGCGGGATAGATTCTCGGCGGGCAAGGTCATCGGTAAATCGTTAGACTATACATCAATTTCAAACGCACTCAATCGGTCTGTGGCTCTACTTTAATGTTCAATCCGTGAATAACGGTGTGTATTGCCAATACTGTTCAGCGGACATGCTCCCGGAATACCTGGCTTGACCCTCGGAATCGCAGGATAAGTGTAGCTATTGAATTAGCCGTACGTCTCTCACAGAAGGTGGCAACGTTCTCGAGCCGATTGACCCTCGATCATCTAGCTCATACATGAAGTTATGGTGCACGTCATTGAAATGAAAACTATTTTCCTTTTCTGAACACGAAGTTATGCTCGCGATGAAGTCGGTGAGATTCGCGGAAGTTGACGCCTTCGGTAAGTGTTTGACTTTATGCCAATTGATAACGTTCTAAATCGGTTTGACGCTCTATTTTAATATTCCAACATTGACCGAAGGTACCTATTGGCAATACTGTTCAGCGTATTTGCTCCCGGAATACCTGGTTTGACTCTTGGAATTGCAGGATCGGTGAAGCTATCGACATAGCCGTACGTCTCTCGCAGACAGTGGCAACGTTCTCGAGAGGATTGACCCACGACCTTCTAATTCATAGAAGAAGTTAAGGTGCCCGTCACTGAATTGAAGACTTATTTCTTGTTCTGAAGACGATGTTATGCTACAGATGAAGCCGCCGAGGTTCGTCGAGAGTAAGGCATTCGGAAAAACGTTTGACTTTATAGAAACGGGTAACGTTCTGAATCGGCTTGACGCTCTATTTTAATATTCAAACTGTGAATTATGGTGTCTATTGCCTATACTCTACCGCGCATTTACATCCGGAATACCTATTTTGACTCTCTGATTCCCAGGATTGGTCAAGCTGTTGACTTAGCCGTTCGTCTGCCACAGAAAGTGCAACGTTCATGAACAGTATGACCTCACGATCTTCTATTTCATAAATGATATTCAGCTGTCACTCCATAAAATGTATACCAAATTGTTTTTCCGAGCACGAATTTATACACTCGATACAGCGGGTGCTCTTTCCCGGAAGGATGATCTTCTGTATAAGCTTCGACACCACAGCTAGTGATATCATTTTCGAAGGGACTGACGCTCGGCACCAATATTCATACAGTGAATTGATATGGCAATTGGTAATACTGCACTATGGATTGACTCCCGGAATGCCGGGTTCCAATCGCAGAATAACAACATTGGTGAAAATGATGACTTAGCCGTTCTGTTGTGAAAAACGATTGTATCGTTCTCGAACGGACTGAATCTGGACTTTCCGATTCATACATATAATTATGCTATCCGTCTGCTGAAACATCTACTAATTTGTTTTCATGAACACCAATGTAGACAATCGCTAGGTTGGGGTTGGTTCTAGGAAGGTAATTTATTCAATAAAACGATAGATTTTATAGCAGTTGATAACGTTCTCGAACAGGTTGACGCTCAACTCTAACATTCATACAATGAATTACGGCGTCTACTGCGAATACTGTACCGCGAATTTACACCCTGAATACCTATTTTGACTGTCTCGTTCCTAGGATAGGTCAAGCTGATGACGTAGCCATTCATCTCCCACAGAAGGTGGCATCGTTCTCAATCAGCATGACCCTCGATTTTCTAATTCATATATCAAAATAAGGTGTGCCTCTGCTATAATGTCTACCAATTGATTTCCGTGAGCACTAAGTATGACACTCGCTACAGCGGGTTAGGATCTAGGAAGGCAATGTATTTTGTGAAAACAATGACTCTACTCAAATTGGTAATATTCTCCGACGGACTGACCTTCTACCGCAATATTCACACCGTGAATTAATACGTCTAGTGCCAATACCATTCGGCGGATTTACTCCCTGAAAAACAGCTTTGACCCTAGGAATCACAGGACGGCAGAAGCTATAACCTTAGCCGCTCGACACTCAAAGAGGGTGGTTACGTCCTCGATCTGCTTGACCCTCTATCATCCAGTTCATACATGATGTTATTGTGCCCGTCACAGAAATGAATAGTAATTTCGTTCTCTGAACACGAAGTTAGATTCTTTATGAAGCGTCCGAGGTTGACGGATGGTAAGGCTTACGGTGAAGGGTTTGACTTTATAGGAATTGGTAACGTTGTCAAACGGTTTCAGGCTCTACTTTGCTATTCAAACCGTGAATTAAGGTGTCTAGTGGCAATAATCTTCACCCAATTTACTCACTGAATACTTGGCTTGTATCTCCGAATCACAGGATAGGTGAAGCTATTGACTGAGCTGTTTGAATCTCAAAGAAGATGGTATCTTTCTCGAAATCTTTGAGTCTGGATGTTGATATCTATACACAAAAATGTGGTGTCTGTCCTCTAATTTATTTTCGTGAAGAATCAGCGAGACACTCGCTACAGCGTGTTAGGTTCTCGGAAAGGAAGGTATTCGGTAAAAAGAATGAATTATTACGAATTGGTAATGTTCGCCGACGGTAAGAGTCTCCATTTTATTATTCGTACCGTGAATTAATGGGTCCATTGGTAATACTGCACTGTGTACGCACTCCCGGACTACGTGGTCTGACCTTCGGAATCACAGGATAGGTGTATCTATTGATTTAGCAGTTGGCCTCTCGAAGAAAGTGGTATCGTTCTCGCACGGTTTGGTCCTAGATCGTCCTATTCATATATGAAAATGAGGTGCCCGTCTGCCAAAATGTGTACTAACTTGTTCCGGTGAACACATGGCAAGCAAATCGCAACAGCGGGATGGGTTTTCGGAAGGTAATGCCTTCGGTAAAAAGTATGACTCTATGCCAATTCGTAACGTTCTACAACGACTAGACACTGCACATTAATATTTATGCCTTGTGGTTTGGTGTATAAGGCCCATGCTGAGCAGAGGATTTAGACCCGGAATACCTGGTTTGACTTTCGGTGTCACAGTATAGGTGTAGCAATTGACTTAGACGTTCGACTCTCAAAGATGGTTCTAACGATGTCGAACGGTTTGACTCCGGGTCATTCGATTCATATGTGAATATATGGTGTCTGCCTGCTAATATGTCTACTAATATGTTTCCGTGTGCACTGAGCATGACACAAGCTGCAGCGGTTTAGGTTCATGGAGGGTAAAGTCTTCGGTAGAACTTTTGACTTTATGCCATCATGTAACATTCTCAAACGGTTTCACGTAATACTTTAATATTCAAACCGTGATTTAAGGTGTCTGTTGCTAATAATTTACAGGCATATTACTCACGGAGTACCTGGTTTGTCTCTCGTATCCCAGGATAGGTGTTGCAACTGACTTAAGCGTTCGACTATCAAAGAACGTGGAAACGTTCTCAAACGGTTTGACAATCGACCATCGTATTCATACATGAAATTAAGGTGCCCGACACTAAAATGTTTACTCATTTCTTTCTGTAAACACGAAGTTATACCCACAATACAGCGGCATATGTTCAGGAAATAGAATAGTAAAGTAGAACGTCAAACCGGTTGAGTATGTTACGTATTGCTATAAAGTCATACGCTTTACTGGAGACCTTACGTTCTGAAATACTAACCCGCGTTATCGAGAGTGTAACATCGTGGCCTGAGAACGAAATTAATATTTATTTCAGTGTCGGGCACCGTAACTTCGTGTATGAATTAGAAGATCGATGGTCGAACCGTTCGAGAACGTTATCACCCCCTTTGATTGTCCATCAGAGAAGACAATACCTTCACCTATCCTTTGAATCCGAGAGTCATACCAGGTATTCCCGGAGTAAGTGCTTTATACAGTATTTGCTATAGACACCTTAATTCACGTTATGAATATTAATGTAGAGTGTCAAGCTATTGTAGAACGTTACACATTGGTATCAAGACATCCTTCATACCGATGGCCTTACATTCGAGAAGCTAACCCGCTGTATCGAGTGTATCATTTCGTGATCAAAGAGCAAAGCAGTACGCATTTTAGTGTCGGGCACCTTAATTTCATGAAGAAAACAGAAGATCGCGTGTCAAGCCGTTCCCGAACGTTGTCTCCATCTCTGAGAAACGAGCGGCTAAGTAAATAAATAGCTTCACCTATACTATGATTCCGAGACGCAAACCTGGTACGCCTGAGTAAATCAGCTGAATAGTATTGGCAAGAGGCGCCTTAATTTACGATATGAATATTAAGGTTGAATGTCCAACCGATGAATAACATTACTGATTGGTATAAAGTCATCCTTTTTACCCAGTACCATACCTTTCGAGAACGTAACCCGCTGTATCGAGAGTATGACTTCGTGATAAGAGAAACAAATTGGTATACTCTAGAGTGACGGGCACATTATCTTCATGTATGTATTAGAAGACCGAGGGTTAAACCGTTTGAGAACGTTACTACCGTCTGTGAGAGACGAACCGCTACGTCAATAGCTTCACCAATTATGCGATTCCGAGACTCAAACCATGTATTCCGGGCGTAAATCCGCTGATCAGAATTGTGAATAGATTCAATAATTCGCGGTTTGAATATTAAAGTAGATCGTCAATCCGTTTGAGAACATTGTCAATTGGTATAAAGTTAAACACATTACCGATGTCCATACCGTCCGAGAATCTAACCTGCTGCAGCGAGAGAGTAACATAATGCCCACTTTAAAACACAGGTGGCATTGTAGGAGATGGACACATTCTTCGTGTAAATGAATAAACAGACAGAGAATCAAACAGAACGGGATTTTTACAAACATCTTTGAGTGTCAAACGTCTAAATCAATAGCTTCACCTACCTTTTATTTCCGAGAACCAAACAAGCTATTCCGGTAGTTAATCAGCCGAACAGTATTGGCAGTAGACATATTATTTCACGGTATGGATATTAAAGTATAGAATCATGCCAATGCAGAACGTTACAGCTTGGAATTGAGACAAACTTCTTGCGGAATACCTAGCCTTCCGAAAATGTAACTCGCTGTAGCCAGAGACAAACTTAATGTTCACCTGAACAAATAAGTGGCCATTGCAGCCGATGGGGCACATTAATTTTATGTATGAATAAGCAGATCAAGAGTGAAACCGTTCGAGAACGTTACCACCTTTCTTGAAATTCGAACGGCTTCGTCAATAGCTTCACGTATCCTGTTATTCCGAGAGTCAAACCTGGTGTTCCGGGAATAAATACGCTGAGCAGTATTGGCATTAGACACATTAATTCATGGTCTGGATATTAAAGCAGACAGTCAAACCGTTGAAGCACGTTACCTATTGGTATAATGCCAAACATTTTACCGGATACCTTGCCTTCCTAGAAACACACCCGCTGTATCGAGAGTATAACTTCGGGTTCAGAGATGCAAATAACTATACATTTTAGTGAGGGGTAACATAATATTACGTATGGAAGAGAAGATCGAGCTTCAGACCGTTGGAGAACGTTGCCTATTGGTATAGAGTCGAACGCTTCACAGAAGACCTTACCCTCCGAAGACCTCGCCCGCCAAATCGACAGTATAGCAGAGTTTTCAGCGGAACGATTAGCATACATTATAGTTATAATTTCTTGCATGAATTACTAGATGGACGGCGAATCGCTCGACAACGTCACCATCCTCCTTGAGAGTCGATCGGCTGAGTCAATAGCTTTACATATCCTGTGGTTCCGATTATCAAGCCAGGTATTCCGGCAGTAAATTCACTGTACAGTATTGCCATTAGACTCCCTAACTCACGGTATAAATATTAAAGAGCAGAGTCAAACCGTTGTTGAATGCTACTTATTGGTATAGAGTCAAACTCTTTAACTTGGCCGTTGCATCCGAGAAGATAACCAGCAGTATTGAGGGTGCAACTTCGTGTTCAGGGAACAAAATCCATCCACATAATATATGGGCACCCTTGTGTCATGTATGATTTAGCAGATCGGGGATCAATCCGTTCGAGAACGATTCCTCCGGCCTTGAGATTAGAACGGCAAAGGCAATAGCTTCACCTATCCTGCGATTCCGAGAGTCAAACCAGGCATACCTGGAGATAATCAGCTGAACAGTATTGGCTTTTTGATACCATAACTCGCGGTTCGAATATTAAAATAGTGCGGTACACAGATTGAGAACGTTCCCAGTTGCTATAAACGCAAACGATTTATCGAATGCCTTGCCGTCCGAGATGCTATCCCGCCGGATCGAGATTATAACGTCGTGTTTGTCGAAACACATTGGTATTCACATTAATGGTGGCACCATAAATTCATATATGAATTAGAATATGGATCGTCAAACCGTTGGAGAACTTTACCACATTTGTGAGGGACGAACGGCTGCCTCAATGGCCTCACCTACATTTGTGATTCTGACAGTCAAGCCTGGTATTCCTGGAGTAAATCCGCTGAACAGCATTGGCAACAGACACCTTGTTTCACGGTTTCAGTATCGAAGAAGGGAGTGAATACGTTGGAGAAGGTAACCAATTGGCATAAAGTCATACTTTTTACCAAATACCTCACATTCCTAGAAGGTGACCCGCAGTATCGAGTATCATGCTTAGCGCTTACGGATACAAACTAGTAGACCTTTTTGCAGACGCGCAGCTTTTTAATGTATGACTAGAAAAATCGACAATCAACCAGTTCGATATCGCTACCACCTTCTTTAAGAGTCCAACGGCTGTATCACTAGCTTCACCTATACTTCGTATTCCGAGAGTCCACTGAACAGTATTGGCAATAGACACCTCACTCCACGGTTTGAATATTAAAATAGAGCATCACACCGTTTGAGGACGTTTCCAATTCCTATAAGGTGAAACGCTTTACCGCAGACCTTACCCTGCGGGACACTAACCCGCCGTATCTGGAGTATAACACCGTGTATTGAGGAACACATTAGAATACATTTTAGAGACGCCACCACAAATTCATGTATGAATTACAATATCGAAGGTGAATCAGTGTGAGAACGTAACTACTATCTCTGAGTGTCGAGCGGCTGAGACTATAGCTTCTCCCATCCTGTGATGCCGAAGGGCAAAGCAGGTATTCCGGGAATAAATCCGCTAAACAGTGTTGGCAACAGACACCTTAACACTCGGTTTTAATATTAAAGTAGAGAGTCAACCGTTTGAGAGCGTAACCAATTGATATAAAGTCATACGCATTACAGATGACCGTACCCTCCGAAAAACGATCCCGCTGTATCGACAGTATAACTTTTTGTTCAGCGAACGAAATTAGTATTCATTTGAGTGACGGTCACCTTTATTTTATCTATGAATTAGAATATGGAGGATCAAACTATTCGAGAACGCTACCGACTACTTTGAAAGTCGAACGGATAAGTCAGTACTATCACTTGTCTTGTGATTCTGAAAGACAAACCAGGAATTCCGAGAGTCACTACACTGTGCACTACTGGCAATGGACACCTTAATTCACGGTATAAATATTAAAGTGGAAAAACAAACCGTAGGAGAACTATACCAATAGGTATGACGCCAAACTTCTTACCGGATACCATACTTCCCGCGAACCTATCCCAATGTGTAGAGGGTATAACTTCGTGTTCGGAGATACAAATTAGAATACATTTTAATGACGGGAACATTAATTTCTTGTTCGAATTGGAACATCGAGTGTCAATCCATTCGAGAACGTTATCACCGTTTTTGAGAGTCTAGCGGCTTAGTCAGTAGGTACAACTACCATGCGGTTCCAAAGGCCAGGCCAGGTATTCCGGATGTTAATCCACAGTGCAGTATTAACAATGGACACCTTCATTCAGGGTATGAATACTACAGTGAAGCGTCAAACGGATTGAGATCGTTACAAGTTCGTATAAAGTCACACGCCCTACCGAAGACCTTACGCGCCGAGAATCTAACCCGCTGTATCGGGAGTATAACTTCGAGTTTAGAGAATCAAAGTAGTATATATTTTAGTGCCCGGATCCCTAATTACGTGTATCAGTAAGAAGTTAGTATGTCAAACCGCTCGAGAACGTTACCATCTGTTTGACAATCGCACAGCTAAGTCAACAGCTTCACCTTTCCTGTGATTCCGTTGGTCTTACCAAGTACTCCGGTAGTAACTTGCCTACATACGAATGGCATTAGACATCTTACTTCACGACATGAATATTGAGGTTGAGAGTCCAACAGTAGGAGAACATTACCAATTTGTATGAAGTCAACCATTTTACCCAATACCGTACCTTCCGAGAACCGAACCCGCTGCTGCGACTGTGTTCCTTATTTCTCACGCTTTCAAATTAGTAGACATTTTAGCAGGCGGACACATTATTTTTATGCATATATAGAAATATCGAGGGCAAACCGCGCGAGAACGATACCACCTTCCCTGAGAGTAGAACGGCTATGTCAACCGATTGTCCAATCCTTGGAATCAGATAGTCCAAACACGTATTCGGGGAGTAAATGCGCCGTACATTATTGCCAATAGATAGCTTGTTTCACTGTTTAAATATTAAGGTTGAGCGTCAAGCTGTTCGAGAACGTTACCAACTCGTATAGTGCCAAACGTTTTATCGACCTTCTTATCTTCCTATGGCAAACACCAAACTTGCGATTGTCTACCTTAGTGTTCCACAAAAAAAATTAGTAGATATTTTAGCAGACGGACAACAGAGTTGCACCTATACATAGGAAAGAACGGAGTCAACCCGTCCGAGAACGATACCATCTTCCTTCAGAACCGAACCGCTAAGTCAATAGTGTCACATATCTTGTTATTTCGTGGGTCAAAACAGGCATTCCGGGAGTCAGTTCATTGTGCAGTATTACCAATGGACATCTTAAATCACGGTACGAATAATGATGCCGAGATTCAAAAGCGTCGGGAACATTATCACTTGCTATGGAGTCGAAGCTTATACAGAAGATCATCCCTTTCGTGAAACAACACCTGCTGTAGCGAGAGTATAAATTCGTGTTCAGTGGGACGAATTAGTATACGTTTTAGCGACAGCCATATTAATTTCAATTGTGTATTAGAAGATCGAAGGTCACACCGTACGTGACCGCTACTACCTTCAATAAGGTTAGATCGCCTAAGTCAATGGTTTCAGATATCTTGTGTCTCCGACTGTAATAGCAGGCATCCCTGGAATAAATCCGCTGAAGGATATTGGCAACAGACACATTAATTCAGGGTGTGAATATTAAAGTATACCGTCACACTGTTTCACGGCATTGGCAATTGGTATATGGTCATACACCTTACCGACAGCCTTACCTTCGGAGAAACTAACCCCCTGCATCGGGAGCATAACTTCGCGATCACACATGGAAATAAGTATGCATTTTGGTCACAGGCACATTAATTTCATATATGAATTAGAAAATGGAGGCTCATATCGTCTGAGAGCCGTTCCTCCGTCTTCTACAGTCAAACGAGTAAGATAACGGCTTCACCTACACTGTGATTCCGAGAGTTAAACCAGGTAATCCAATAGTTAATACGCAGAAGTGTATTAGCAATAGATACCTAAATTCGCGGAGTGAATATAAAAATAGAGCGTCACACCGTGTGAGAACGCTACCAATTGGTATAAAGTAAATCGTTTCATTGATGACTTTGCCGTCCGAAAGCATAAGACGCTGTATCGTCGGTATAACTTCGTGTTCAGAGACACAAATCAGTATACATTTTAGTGACGGGCGCCTTAAATTCAGGTATGAATAGGATGATGGAGTCGCAAGCCGATCTAGAACGATACCACCTTCTTTGAGAATCGAACGGCTAAGTAAATAGCCTCAACTTATCCCGAGATTCCGGATGTCAAACTAAGTATTCTGGGAGTAAATCGACAGAATGGTATTGACAATAGACACGTTAATTCACGGTTCGAATATTATTGTGGAGCGTCAAACCGTTTGAGGGCGTACGGGTTTATCGGAAGCCTTACCTTCCGAGAAACTGACCAGCTTCATTTAGGGTATAAGTTCGTGTTCACAAAAAGAAATTAGTATTCATTTCAGTGACGGGCAGATTAAATTCATTATGAATAATATGATCGAGGATCAAGCTGCTCAAGAACGTTGTTACCTTTTGTGAGAGGCGAACGGCTATGTGAATAGCTTCAACTAACCAGATATGCCGAGAGTCAAATCGGGTATTCCGGGAGTAAATCGGCTGAACGCTATTGGCAATACATACCTTCATTCACTGTACGAATCCGCGGCACTAAATCCGCTGAACAGTGTTGTTAATTGATATATTAGTTCTCGGATTGAATATTAAAGTGGGGCGGGAAACCGCTTGAGATCGTTACCAGTTTGTAAACACACAATCGTTTTACGGAAGACCTCACCATACGAGAAATTATCCGGCAGTATCGGGAGTATATCTTCGTGTTCAGAGAAGCAAATTATCGTAAGGTTTAGTGACAAGCACAATAATTTCATGTATAATAAAGAGGTTCGAGTGTCAATCCGTTAGAGAACGATACCACCGTCTTTTGTAGTCGAAAGGCCAAATCCATAGCTAATCCTATGCTGTGATTCCGAGAGCGAAAGCAGGTATTCCGGGAGCAAATGCGCTAAACAGTATTGGCAATGGACACCATAATTCACGGTTTGGACATTAAAGTTGGGGAAAAGTCATCGGTGAACATTACCAAATGCTAGAAGGTCATACTTTTTACAGAATAACGTGCATTCCGTGAACCTAACCCGCTTTATCGAGAGTACAACTTTGTGTTCAGAGAAGCATATTGGTACACATCTAAGTGACGAGCCCTTTAGTTTCATGTATGAAACTGGAAGAGCAACGGTCGAATCATTCGAGAACGTATTCACCCTCTATGGAGGTCGAAAGGCTACGTCAATAGCTTCACCCATCCTGTGACTCCGAAAGGCAAACCAGATAATCCGGGAGTAAATCCGCTGGACAGTACTGGTATTAGGCACCTTAATGCACGGTACAAATATTACACTCCAGACTCAGACCGTTGTAGAAAGTTACGAATTGGTATTGAGCCAAACTTTTTACCGAAGGTCTGACCTTCCGAAAAGCTAACCCGCCATATGACGAGTATAACTACGCGATCATACCATACAATTAGTATCCATTTGAGTGACGAGCATCACAATTTCAGCTGTGAATTAGAATGTCCAATACGAATCGGTTCCGGATCTTATCCACCTTCATTGAGAGCCTGACGGCTAAGTAAATACTTTCACATATCCTTTGATTCCGAGAGTCAAGCCAGGTACTCCGACAGCATGGACTATAGACACATTAATTTACAGCTTGCGTTTTTAAATGGGCGTCAAACTGTTAGAGAACGTTGCCACCTGCTGTGACAGACGAAAGGCTAAGTCAATAACCTCAATTCTCCTGTCATTCCGCGATTGAAATCTGGAATTCCGGGTATAAATCCGCAGAACAGTGTCGGCAAAGACACCATACTCCACGGTTCGAATATTAAAATATAGCGTTACACAGTTTGAGATGGTTCCTAATTGCTATAGAGGCAAGCGTCTTATCCAAAACCATGCCGTCCGAGACGCTAACCCGCCAGACTGAGAGTATAACTTCGTGTTTATACAAACATATTGGTATACAGTTTAATGACGGCACCTTAAATACATGTATGAATTAGAATATCGATCGTCGTACCCTTGGAGAACGTTACCACCCTGTTTGACGCGGTCGTCGAACGCCTATGTCAATAGCTTCATCTATCATGTGATTCCGAGAGTCAAACCAGGTACTCCGACAGCATGGACTATAGACACCTTAATTTACAGCTTGCATTTTTAAATAGGGCGTCAAACCGTTACAGAACGTTACCAATTGCATAAAGTCAAACGTTTTACCGAAGGCGTTAACATTCGCGAACCTCACCGGCTACATCGAGAGTATAACTTCGTGTTCAGGGAAAGAAATTATTATTTATGTCAGTGTCGGGTAAAAACGAGGGTAAAAGCGTTCGAGACCGCTATCCTCTTCTATGATATTTGGCCAGCTAAGCCAATAGCTTCACATGTCCTGCTGGTTTTAGGGTCATTGCAGGTATTCCTGGAGTAAATCCGCAGAAGAGTGTTGGCAATAGGCTCATTAATACACCGTTTGAATATTAAAGCGGAACATCAAGCCGTTGAGGAATGTTACCTATTGGTATAAAGTCAATCATTTTACCGATAGTCCTACCTTCGGAGATGCTATGCCGCCTTATCAAGTGTGTAACATTGTGAACACAGAAAGAAACTATACTCCATTTCTGTGACGGGCACCGTAACTTCCTTTATGAATAAGAAGACCGAGGGTCATACCGTTCGCGAACGTTGCTACCTTCTGTGACAGACGAACGGCGACATCAGTACAGTCACCCATCCTGTGATTCTGAGGGCCAAATTGGGTAATCCGTGAGTAAATCCCCTGAACAGTATGGGAAATAGACACATTAATATATGGTTGGAGTATTGAAGCAGATCGTCAAACCGATGAAGATCGTTACAAATTGCTACAAAGTCTACCGCCTTGCCGAGGACCTTACTTTCCGCGAACATCCCCCGCTTCTTGGAGAATATAACTTCGTGTTCACAGACAGAAATTAGTACAAATTTAAGTGACGGGCACCTTAATTGCATCAATGGATCAGAAGATCGAATGTCACACAAATCGAGAACATTCCCACCTTCCGTGCGAGATAAACGGCTAAGTCCTTAGCGTCACCTATCCTGTGACTCCGAGAGTCAAACGAGGTAGTCCTATAGGGAGTCCGCTGAAGAGTATTGGCAATTGACACGTTAGTTCACCGTTTGAATATTAATGTAGTATGTGGAACTGTCAGCAAACATTGCCAATTCGTATTAAGTCATTCCATTTACCGAATACTTTCGTTCCGAGAACATAACCCGCTGTAGCGTGTGTCTTGCTTTATGATCAGGGGAACATATTACTAGACATGTTCGCAGACAGACACCAGTTTTTCACGTATAAAAGTCAAAATCTAGAGTCCAACCGTTCATGAACATTTCCACCTTCCTTGAGAGGCGAACGGCTGAGTATATAGCTTCTCCTATCCTGTTATTCCGAAAGTCAAACCAGGCAAACCGGGAGTAATTCCGTCAACAGTTTTGACAATGGACACCCTATTTCACGGTATGGATATTAAATTATGGTGACAAACCGTTGGAGAGCATTAGCAAATGGTGTGACGACAATCTTTTTACAGGATGCCTTACCCTCCATGAACCTAATCCGCTGTAGCAAGTATCTTGCTTAGTGTTCAAGGAAAATAATTGGTAGACATTTTATAAGGCGGGCTATTCAATTTCATGTATCAATGCGAACATCGAGGGTTAAATCCTTCTAGATCGTTGCCACCTTCGAGTGTCGAACAGCTAAGTCGAACAGCTTAACCTATCCGCTGATTCCGAGGGTCAGGTCACGTATTCCAGGAGCCAATGCACAGTGCAAAACTACTAACGGACATGTTCCTGACACATCAGCTGTCGAATCAGATATTCCCGCAGTGTATACGCAGAACAGTATGGACAATATGTTCCATAATTCATGGTTTGAATATTAAAGAAGAACGTCAAACCGTTTGTGAGCGATACAAATTGGTACAGAAGCACAATTCTTACAGAATACCTTACATTCTCAGAACACAACCCGTCGTATCGAGAGCATAACTTCGTGTACAGAGAAACAAACTGGTATTCATTTCGGTGAGGGAACCTTTATTTGATGTATAAATTAGGAGATCTAGGGACACACCAATCGAGAACGCTGCCAAATACTTCGAGAGCCGAACGGCAGAGTCAATAGCTTTACCTATAATTGTGATTCCGAGAGCCATACCCGGTATTCTTGTTGTAAATCCGCTGAACAATATTGGCAACAGACGCCACAATTCAGGGTTTGTATATAAAAGCAGACCTTCAAACCGTTGTACGGCGTTTCCAGTTGTTCCAGAGTCAAACACTTTACCAATAACGTTACGTTCGGACAAGCTAACCCGCCGTTTCGTGAGTATAACTTCTTGTTCAGAGAACGAAATAAGTATTCACTTCAGTGCCGAGCACCATAATTTCATGCATGATTTAAAAGATCGAGGGTCAAACCGCCTGAGAACGTTAACATCTTTTGTGAGAGACGAACAGCTAAGTCAATAGCTCCACATACCTCGTGAATCCAATAGTTAAACCAGATATTCCGTGAGTAAATGCGATGTACAGTATTCGCAGTATACACCTCAATTCACGGTTTAAATATTAAAACCAGGCCGTCATATCGCTGCAGAACATTACCTATCCGTGGACGATTAAAAGCCGTACTGAATGCCTTACACTCTGGAAAACTAACCTGCTGTATCGATAGTATAACATGATGTTCAGAGGTTCAAACTAGTATGCATTTTAGCGACGCGCACCTTAATTTCATGCATGAAGTAGAAGATCGAGTGTCAAGCATTTCGAGAACATTACCACCACCTTTGAATGTCTAACCGCTAAGTCAATAGCTCTATGTATCCTGTAAATCCGAGAGTCAAATGAGCTATTCCAGGCGCAAATCCGGTATTCTGTACTGCCATCGTACAACCCATTTCATGGTATAAATATTAAAGAACAGAGTCAAACCGTTTGCGAACGTTACCAACTCCTATAAAGTCAAACGTGTTACCGAAGAACTTACATTCCGTCAACCTCACCCGCTTCATCGAGATTATAAGCTCGTGTTCAGAGAAATAAATTAGTATTCAATTCAGTGACAGGCACGTTAACTTCGTGTATGAATTAAAAGATCGAGGGCCAAACCGTTCGAGAACGTTGCCAACTGGTATAAATTCAAACGTCCCATCGAATAATTTACGTTCCTAGAACCAACAACGAAGTAGCGGTTGTCTCACTTAGTGTTCACGAAAACAAATTAGTAGATATTTTAGCATATGTCCAGCATTATTGCATGTATTATTTAGCAGATCAAGTGTCAAACCGTCCGAGAGCGTTACAACTTTCCTTGAGAGACGAACACCTATGTCCATAGCTTGACCTATTCCAATATTCTAAGAGTCAAACCATGTATTCCCGGAGTAAATGCTACTAATTTGCTACCTTGAAAACTGAGCGAGGCACTTGCTGCAGCGGAATGGGTTTCTCGGTAGGTATGGCCTACGGTATAAAGTTTGACGGCGTACGAATAGGTAACGTTCTACAAAGATGTGACATTAATAATCAAATCGTGAATTAATGTGTCTGTTGCCAATACCTTTCAGCGGATTTAATCCCCGAATGCCTGGTTTTAATTTCGGAATCACAGGATATGTGAAGCTTCTGACTATGCCGTTCGTCTCAAAATGAAGGTGCTAACGTTCCCGAAGCATTTGACTCCTGACCTTCTAATTCACGCATGAAATTCTGGTGGAAGTCACTAAAATGTATACTAGCGTGTTCCTCTGAACACGGTGTTATGCTCTCGTAACAGCGGGTTAGTTTTCGGATGGTAAAGCATTCTGGCTAAAGTTTGACCCTACATCTATAGGTAACGTTCTACAACGGTATAATGGTCTACCTTATTACCCACAGCGTGAGTTATGGTGTCTATTGCCAATACTGCTTAGCGTATTTACTCCCGGAACACATGGTTTGACTCTCGGCGTAACAGGATAGGTGAAGGTATTGACTTCGCCGTGCGAATAACAAATAGGGTGATAACGTTTTCAAAAGGAATGATCCTCGGTCTGCTAAATCATACATGAAATTAAGTTGCCCGTCACTAAAATTTATATTATTTTGCTTCTCTAACCACGAAGTCATACCCGCGATAGGGCGGGTTTACTTCTCAGAACGTACGGCCTTCGGGGAAAATGCAGACTCCATACCAATATGTAACGTTCTATAATTATTTGTCCATCTACTTCACTATTCAAACCGTGAATTACGTTGTCTATTTCCAATACTGCTCCGCAGATTAGCGCCCGGATATCCTGGTTTCTCTCTCGGAATCATAGAGTAGGTAAAGCTAATAATTAATGCGGTCGATTCTCAACTGATGTGGTTACGTTCACGAACGGTTTTACCCTCGATCTTCTAATTTATACACGAATTTACGGTGCCGACACTAAAACGTATATTCATGTGTTTCCCCATACACGAATTTATACTCACGGTACGGCGGGATATCGTCACGGACGGTAAGGCTATCTGTAAAGGTTTGACTTTGTTGCAACTGGTAACATTCTCAAACGGGATGAGACTTCATTTTAATATTCAACCCGTGGAGTAAGGTGTCTATTTCCAATACTCTTCAGTGGATTTGCTCTCGGATTACTTGGTTTACCTCTTCAAATCACAGGATAGGTGAAGCTATTGACTTAGCCCTTCGTCTCACACAGAAGGTGGCAACGTTCTAGAGCGGTTTGACCATGAATGTTCAGATTCCTACATGAAGTTATGGTGCACGTCACTGACGAGAATACTAACTACTTCTCTCAACAGGAAGCAATACTCTCGATACGGCGGGATATTTATTCGGAGGGTAAGATTTTCGGTGAATCATTTGACCCTATACCAATTGGTTATGTTCCCAAACGGATTGACTCTCCACTTTAACATTCAAACTGTGAAACAATATGTCTATTGCCAATTCTGTTCTGCGGATTTACTTCTGGAATGCCTGGTTTGACTCTCGGAATCGCAGGATACGTGAAACTATTGACTTATCCGTTCGTCTGTCATAGAAGATAGCAACGGTCTCGAACGGTTAGACTATCGAACTTCTAATTTATACATGAGTATATGGTGCCCGTCACTAAAATGTATACTATTTCGCACCTATGACCATGCTGTTATACTCCCGAAGCAGTGGGTCAGTTTTTCGATGGGTAAGGCATTCGGTAAAAAGTTTGACACTATACGAATAGGTAAAGCTCTACAAACGTGTGACGCTCTACTTTAATATTAAGACCATGAATTGAAGTGTCCATTGGCAATACTGCATTCTGGATTGTCTCCCGGAATACCTGGTTTGACTGTCGGAATAACAGGATCGGTGAAGGTACTGACTTAGCCGTTTGACTCTGAAAGGAGATTGCATCCGTCTCGAACAGTTTGACTCAGATTTTCTTGCTCATGCACGAAATTGAGGTTCCCGTCAGCGGAACGAATACTAACTAGTTTCTCTCAACACGAAGCAAGACACTCCCTGCTGCCGGTTATATTCTTTGAAGGTAAGGTACTCTGTAAGAAGAATGACTTTCTACCAATCTGTAATGGTCACTGACTGTTTGACTATCTACCGTCGTATTCATACCATGAGTTAAGGTGTGTTTTGGCATTAGTGTTCGGCGGACACACACCTGCAATACCTGGTTTGACTCTCGGAATCACAGGATAAGAGAAGCTACAGACTTGGCCGATGGACTCTCAATGAAGATATTGTGTTATCTGCTCGCATCACAATGGAGATGGTCACGATCTCGAAGAGTGTGATATTGGATCTTCGAATTCACATATGACATTATGGTTCCCGTCATAAAAATTTGTATCAATTTTTATCCCTGATCACGCAGTTATACTGTCGATACAGCGGGTTATCTTCCCGGAAGGTTAGGTATTCACTAAATGGTTTGCCTCTGTAACAGTCGGTAACGTTCGACAACGGTATGACTCCGTACTTTACTATTTACACTCTGAATTAAGGTCTCTATTGCCAATACTATACTCCAGATAGGATCTCGGATTTTCAGTTCTGTCCTCTAGAATATCAGGATAGGTGAAGCAACTGACTTAGCAATACTACTCTCAAAAAAGTTGCTAACGATTTCGAAGAGTTTGACTCTCGATTCTGCTATTCAAACGTGAAACTGAGGAGTCCATCTGCTGAATTAGCTAGGCATTTCTTTCCGTGGATACTAAGCTAGAATCTCGCTACAGCGGGTTAGGTTCCCGGAAGATAAGGTATTGTGTAAAAAGTATTACTTTATTATAATTGATAATGTCTCCGGCGGTTTGACTCATTACCTTAATATTTATACTGTAAATTATGGTATGCATGACCAATACTCTTCGGCGGATGTACTCCCGGAGTACCTGGTTTGACTCTCGCAAGCACAGGATATCTGAAACTACTGACTTGGTTGTTCGACTCTCAAAGTAACTGTTGTTTTAGCTATTCCAATATCAAAGAATGTGGTCACGTTCTCGAACGGTTTGCCCCTCGATTTCCTCATTAATACACGAAGATAAGGTGCACGTCACTGAAATGAATAATAATATCTTTTTGTGAACACAAAGTTATACTCACGATGCAGCGGGTCATGCTCTAGGAAGGTAAGGCCTACTCTAAAACGTCTGTCCTTATACAAATTGGTAACGCACTCAAAAGTGTTGACGCTCCACATTAGAATTCGAGCCGTGGAGTAAGGTATCCATTGCTAACACTGTCCTGCTGATTTACTCCCGTATTACCAGGTATGACTCCCGGAATCACAGGGCAGGTGAAGCTATTGACATAGCCGTTCGACTCCCAAAGAATGTGGGGAACTTCTCGAACGTCTTGACTACCGATTATTCTATTCCTACACGAAAGTAATGTGTCCGACTGCAAAAATATCTACTAACATGATTCCGTGAGCACTAAGCGTGGCACTCGCTACTGTGTAATATGTTCTAGGATGGTAATAAATTCGGTGAAAGGAAGGACATTTTACGAATTAATAATGTTCTCCAACTGTTTGACTCCCTACTTTAATATTCCTGACTAAAATTAAGGTGTCCATTGCCCATACTGAACAGCGGATTCACTCCCGGAATATCCGTCTCGAATCTCGAAATCACAGGATAGGTGATGCTAATGACATAGCTGTGCAAATCTCACAGAACGTAGTATCGTTCTGGAACAGTATGCTTACCCATCGTCTTATTTATACATGAAATTAAGGCGACCGTCACTAAAATGTATGCTAATTCGTTCCGTTGGACACGCCGCTATACTGTCGATACAGCGGGCTAGGTTTTCTGCGGGTATGGACTTCGGTGAAACGCTTGACTCTATACCAATTGGTGACGTTTTCCAACGGTTTGCGCTAGATCCTCTTATTCATACCTGAAATTAAGGAGCCAGCCACTAGAATATAAACTAATTTGTAACTCTGATCACGAAGTTATTCTCTCGATGCAGCGGGTTAGTTTTTCGGAGGGAAAGTTCGTCGCTAAAACGTTAGACATTATACCTATTGGAAACGTTCTCAAACAGTATGACGCTCTTTATTAATATTGAAACTGCGAAATAAGGTGTCTACTCCCAATTGTGTTTAGAGGACTTACTTCTCGCTTTTCCTGGGTTGACTCTCGGAATCACGGGATAAGTGATGTTATTCATTTGGCCGGTCGATTATAAAAGGGGGCGTTAATGTTCATGATCAGTCTGTGTCCCGATCTCCTAATCTGTGCACGAAATTGCGGTGCCCATCACTAAAATGTCTACTAATTTTCTACTCGGAACAGGAAGTAATACCCCCAATATAGCGGGCTTGCTTCTCGGAAGGAATGGCCTACAGTAAAAAGTTAGACTGTATACGAATGGTTACAGTTCCACAATGGCTTGGCCTCCTGCTTTAATATTCGAATAGTGAATTATGGTACGGCAGATAGAGCAACACTACTGTATGGTCTCAATTAATTTTATAAGACATGATTTTGAATCGCAAACAGTTCTTTATGATTTTTATATTTATTTACAAACACTGAAATTTACTGTTATGGTGATTACAATTTTTTTCCAAGTTGTCTATTGTTAGTTCAAAAAATTGTATTTCTGCACACAAGAGTCTTTGGAACGAGTTCAGCGCATGTTCATGACATTAGTTTGTTAAACTTACTGTCATTCTACATGATTGTCTGTATACGAACCTACGGTTCCAGAGCAACACGCCTGGAGAGGGCAAGTAGTTGCGTACAGTGGATAGGCGCGAGACTACTATATGGCATTGGTTAACTTCTTTAGGCTTGACATTGTACCGTAAGCACTACTTCGCTGTTTCCTATTTATTTCGAAATACTGTAATTTACTGTTATAATATTTTCGATTCTTTTCAAAATTTCAAATTTTTACATAAAAAATTGTATTTTATAGGTATAGTGTCCATGGAAATAGTTGAGTGCACGTATACGAAAATATTTCGATAAATTTGTTGTTATTTAAATGATAGTCTGTAAATGTATTTATGTTTCCGGCGTGATAAGGCTGGACTGGCCTTGTAGGTGCGCACGGCAGATAGGAGCGGCATACTGGATGATCTTCGTTAATTTCTGTAACCCATGATTTTAAACTGTATGCATTCTTTCCCAATTTGTTCATTTATTTTATACGTTCTTTAATTTACTGTATTGATATTTTCGATTTATTTGTTAAAATTTCCAATTCCCATTGAAAGAAAAAATGTATTTCCTGTTAAAACCGCCGTTGGAAATAGGTGAGTGTACGCTTATGACATTATTTTGTTTAAATAATTGTTATTGAGTATGATTGTCTGTATACGTACCTAAGCTGCCAGAACATCACAACTGGAGTGCACTTGCAGTTGCGTTCGGTAGTGCGGAGCGACTATACCCTATGTACATTCTTAGTTTCTTTATCCTTAATATTGTACCGTAAGGATTCATTCGCAGTTCTCGATTTACTTCAACATACTATAATTGACTGTTATATATTCAATTTTTTTTCAAAATAGTCAACTTTCAGTATATATGATTGTATTTCCTAGTAAAAGTGTCTTTGGAATTTGCTGGGGGTACGTTTATGACATTATTTATGTCAATTTGTTGCCTGTATTATTTGATTGCCTGTACACGTACCTACGCTACCGGTACGACACGAATGTGGAAGCTTTGTAGTTGCGTAGGCAGATCGGAAGCGACAATAGCGTATGGACCACGTCTCTTCTTCATCCTTACCAATGTATCGTAAGCATTGATAGGCTGGATTCTATTTATTTCTACATACTGCAATTTACATTTAGGATATTTTCGATTTGTTTCATAACTTCTAGTCTTTAATTTTAGAAACTGTATTTCCTAGAAAAAGTGTCAATGGAACTTGTTGAGTGCACGTTTGACTAGATATTTTTCTAAACCTATCGTTGTTTTACATTATTGGACGTATAGGTGCCAACGCAGCCGAAGCAACACGACTGGCGAGGTCTTGCTGTCGCGAACGGCTGATCGAAGCGGCACAACTGAATGGTCGTCGTTAATTCCTTTAAAAACAATGTTGTACCGTATTCAGTCTTTCGCAATTTTCTGTTTATTTAGAAATACCGTAATTTATTCTTACGATATCCTTAATTTCCTCCGATGTTCCCAATTTTTAATTTAAAAAATTGCATTTCTTATTAAAAGTATAATTGGAATTATTTAAGTGTACGGTTATGATAATATTTTCCTATACTTTCTGTTATTTCATACGGTTGCCTGTATGCGCACCTACGCTTTTGGAGAAACACGGCTGTAGTGGCTTTGTTGTTGCCTACGGCAGATCAGAGCGGCATACTGGATGGTCTTCTCTTTCTCGTGTAACAATGGTTCTGATCCCAAAACAAATAAATGAAACACTGGGAAAAAATTCTTACTGTACAATATCAACGTTAAAAACATTATCGTAGCATCGCTTCGTTCTGTCGTAAGCAACTGCAAGACCTCGTCAGTCGTGTCGCGCAAACGGCGTAGGTATGCATATAAACAATCATATAATGTAACAACAAGCTTGACAGAATATTTTCATATATGTACACTCAACTATTTCCATAGACATGTTTACTAAGAATTACAAATCCATAAACAAAAATTTATAATTATCACATGTCGAAAATACCATGACAGTGAATTACAGCATATGAAATTTAATACATGACTACGAAAGAATTAATATTGTACAATATTAAGGTTAAAAATATGTACAAAGAGCATACAGCAGTGACGCACCGATGTAATGATCGCTACTACGAGACCATAGCAGCAGTGCCGGGCCGATGAAACAGATGCGTATAGATACAATCCTATAAAATACCTAAGAACTTAATAAATTGTCATAAACGTACACACAAATAATTCCAACGACACTTTTCTTAAGAAATACAATTTTTTTACATAAAGATTGAATATTTTGAACAAGAACCTAAATATAACAACAGTAAATTGCAGCATCTATAAATAAATAGAAAACTGGGACACAATGCACATTGTACACAATCAAGGATAAGGAATTAACTGATACCATGCAGTAATTTCGCTTCGAGCTGCCGTGTACAACTACAGGAACTCGATATAACTTCATCTAACCTGTGTTAGCATGAGTATGAGCAGGTATACCTGGCGTATATCCGCTGAACAGTATTGGCAATAGCACATTAATTCACGGTTTGAATACTAAAGCAGACCGTCAAACCGTTGTAAAATGATATCTATTCGTATACAGACAAATATTTTACCGACGGCCCAACCTTCGGAGATGCTAACCCGCCGTATCGACAGTACAACGTCGTGTTCATGGGAAGAATGTAGTAAGCACTTTTGAGACGGGCACATTAATTTCACTATAAATAGGAAGATCGTGGTCAAACCTTTCCAAAACGTTGCCACCATGTTTGAAGATCAAACGGCTGTAGCAATAGCTTCACCTACCCTGTTGATCCTAGAGCCAAACGAGGTATTCCTGTAGTAAATCGGCAGAATGGTATTGGCAATTGACGCCTCAATTCACGGCATGTGTATTAAAGTTGGTTGTCAATCCGTCGGTTAACATTTTCAGTTGTTATACAGTCACTCTTTTTACCGAATACGATACCTTCCGAAAACCTAATCCGCTGTACGGATTGTCTTGCCAAGTGTTCACGGCAGCAAACTTGAAGACACATTAGCAAACGGACACATTGTTTTCATGTTTGAGTTACAAAATCGTGAGCCAAACTATAAACTAACCACCATCTTAGAGAGTGGCAGAGCTACTTCAATAGCATCACCTATCCCGTGATTCCGAGAGGCAAACCACGTATTCCGGGAGTAAATCCGCTAAATAGTATTGGCATTGGGTACCTTATTTCACGATGTGAACGTGAAAGTAGGGCGTCGATCCTATAACGTTTGAGAACGTTACCAACTAGTATGAAGACAAGCGCTTTATAGAAAACCTTACCCTCTGAAAGCATAACGCGATGTATCGCGGGTTTAGTTCCGTGTTCAGGGAAAAAAATGTGCATTCATTATAGTGACGGGCATCTTAGATTCATATATAAATTACAAGATCGAGAGTCGTACCGTTCGAGAACGTTATCACCTTCTTTGATTGTCGCACATCAAAGTCAATAGCTCCACCTATCCTGCGATCCCGAGTGTCAAACCAGGTAATCCGAGAGTAAATCCGCTCGTCAGTATTGGCAATAGACCCCTTAATTCACGGTACAAATATTAAGGTAAAAAGTGACGCCGCCGATGACCTGATCGTATAGAGTCGAACCTCTATCGACGGTCTCACCTTCCGAGAAGCCCACATCGGTGAAGGGAGTGTTTTGCAGACTGATCGCAGAAACCAATTAGTAGACATTTTTGCAGATGGACACCTTTGTTCAATGTATGACTAGCAAAACCGAGAGTCATACCGTTCGAGAACGTAACCACCTTCTTTGAGAGTGGCATAGGCAGGCCAACAGCTTCACCCATCCTGCGAGTCCGAGAGTCAAACCTGGTATTCATGGAGTAAATCTGGAGAACAGTATACGCAATAGACACCTTAATTCACACTTGGAATATTAAAGTAGAGAGTCAAACCGTCGGAAAACATTACTAAATAGTAGAAAGTCATTCCTTTCTCCGATTACATGACCTTCCTAGAACATATCCCGCTGCAGCGAGTGCCGTGGTCAGTGTTCACGGAATTATATTAATAGATATGTTAGCAGACCGACACCTTATCTTCGTGTATGCATAAGCTGATCGAGAGTTAATACTTTGTAGAACGTTACCACCTTTCTTGACAGACGCCCAGCTGAATCAATAGCTTCACTTTTCCATTCAGCCCTAAAGCCAATACCGTGAACGGTATTGGCAAGAGACAACTTAATTCACTACTTGAGTATTAAGGATGAGACTCAAACCGTCGGAGAAGATTACCAACTTTTATAAAGTCATTCATTTTACCCAAAACTTTAACATCCGAGAACCAAACCCTCTGTAGAGGTTGTCTACCTTACGGTTCGCAGGAACGTATTAGTAGACTTTATAACAGACGGACACCTTAGTTTCACTTATGAATAGAAAAATCGTGAGTCAAACCGTTCGAGATCGTTACAACTATATTTGATGGTCGAACAGCTGAGTCAATAGCATCACCTATACTGTGATTCCAAGATTCAAACCAGGTCTTCCGGATGTAAATGCGCTGTACAGTATTGGCAATAGACGCCATAATTGGCGGTTTCAATATTAAGGCAGGCCGTCAAACCGTCGGAGAACGTTACAAAGTGGTATAAATACAATCTTCTTACTGAATACCTGACCTTCCGCGAAGCTAATCCGCTGGATCGAGAGCATGACATCATGTTCCCAGAAGCAAATTAGTATGCATGATAGTGACGAGTATTTCCATCCATGTGTTAATTGGAAATCGTGGATCAAACGTCCCAGAATGTTACCAACATCTTAGTTAATCGCACCGCGAAGTCAATAGCTTCAGCTATCTTGTGAATCCGAGAGTCAAGCCGGGTATTTCTGGCGTTCATCCACTGAATAGTATTGGTAATAGACATCTTAATACACGGCATGAAAATGAAAGTTGAGCGTCAAACCGTCGCAGAACGTTACGAATTTTTATGAAGTAATTCTATTTACCGAAGGCCTTACACTTCAAAACCTAACTCGCTGTGGCGAGTGTCATGCTTAGTGCCCACGGAAACAAATTAGTAGACATATTAGCAGTCGTAAACCTTATTTTTATGTGTGAATACATTAATCGAGAGTATATCCTTTTCGAGAACGACCCCATCTTCATTACGAGAGGAACTGCTAAGTCAATAGCTTCACTCATCCTGTTATATCGATAGACACACCAGGCTTTCCGGAAGTCAATCCGCCCACCAGTATTGGAAATAGACACCTTATATAGCTGTATGAAAATTAAAGGACAGAGTTTAACCGTTAGAGGACGTTAGCATTTTCAATAAAGTCTGCCTTTTTACCAATTGCCTTACCTTCCGAGAACCAACTCTCAGCACCGAGTGAATTGCATAGTGTTCACGGATACAAATTAGTAAACGATTTGCGGACGGATACCGTATATTCACATATGAATAGGGAAATCGACATTCAAACCGGGCGGGAACGCTACCAGCATTTTTGAGAATCGAACTATGAAGTCAATAGCTTCTCCCATCCTGTCATACCCAGAGATAAGCCTGGTATTCCAGGAGTAAATGCGCTAAACTGTTTTGGCGATAGACACCTTAATTCACGATTTGAATATTATCGCAGTCAGAGAAACATTTGTGGTACGTTACCTAGTGATATACAGTCAAACACCTTACTGATAGCCCAAGCATCGGAGATGCTATCTTGCCGTATCGAGAGCATAGCTTCGTGTTCATAGAAAGAAATTAGCATTCATTTCAGTGAGAGGCACGTTAACTTC
The DNA here is from genome assembly GCF_051020765.1 of Lasioglossum baleicum. Lineage (NCBI taxonomy): Eukaryota > Metazoa > Arthropoda > Insecta > Hymenoptera > Halictidae > Lasioglossum > Lasioglossum baleicum. Next base: position 64,727 of record NW_027469590.1, read on the forward strand.
ACGTATGAATTAAAAGATCGCTGGTCAAACCGTTAGAGAACGTTACAACCCTCATTGGGAGCCTAACGGATAAGTCATAGCTTCACCTATCCTGCGATTCCCAGAGTAAACTAGATATACGGGAGTAAATCAGCTGAACTGTATTGGTAGTAGACCCCATCATTTACGGCTTGTACAGTAAAATAGGGCATCAAGCTGTTTTAGATCGTTGCCAATTTGTACAAAGTGAAACACTTTACCGATGGCCTCACGTTCCGAGAAACTAAGCCGCCCTTTCGAGGGTATAACATCGTGCTCAGAAAAAGAAATTAGTCTTCATTTCTGTTTCGAGCGCCTTAATTTCATATATGAATTAGAAGATCGAGTGTCAGTCCGTTCAAGAACGTTGCCACCTGTTGCGAGAGATGAACGGCCAAATGAATCTCTTCACAAATCCTGTGACTCCGAATGTCAAACCAGATATTCCGGCAGTAAATTCGTTGTACGGTATTGCCAATAGACACCTCAGTTCAGGCTATGAATATTAAATCAGGCCGTGAAACCGATGTAGAACGTTTCCAATCGCTACAAAGTCAAGCGCTTTACCGAAGACATTACCACCCGAGAAGCTAACCCACTGTATCAAGAGTATAACTTCGTGATTAGAGAATCACATTTGTATATGTTATCGTTATGGCATCTTAATTTCTTGTAGGAATCAGAAGATAGTGGATTAAACCATTCAAGACCATTGCAAACTTCTATGATATTCGAATGTGTCAATAGCTTCACATACCCTGTGTTTCCGCGATACATACCAGGTATTCCGGGAGTAAATGCGCTATACAATATTGGAGTTGCACGCCATACCTACAGGTATAAATATTAAAGTACAGAGTGATGCCGATGTCGAACATCACGAATTAGCATAGTGTTAAATGTTTGCCTTACCTTCCGAGATCCCAATCCGCCCTAGCGATTGGCTTTCTTATTGTTCACCGGAACAAATTAGTAGACATTTTGGCACTCGGACTCCTTATTTTCATGTATGAATAGGACGATCTGGTGACAGTCGGTGCGAGAACATTAACACCTTCTTCTATAGTCCAACTGCGAAATCAATAGATACACATACCTAGTCATTCTGAGAGTCAGACCACATACACCGGAAGAGAATCTACAGTGCAATATTTCCAATGGTCGCGTAAATTCACGGTAAGAATATTAAAGTGGATTGTCAAATCCTTGTCGAACGTTGCATATTGGCATATCGTCAACCATTTTAGCGAAGACCTTACCTTTCTATACTCTAACCTGCTGTTTCGATTGTCGAAATTCATGTTCAAGCAAACAACCTATTATTCTGTTCGTGACGGGTACCATCTTTCCATGTATGAATAATAAGGTCGATATGCATGCTAAACCAGAACGATGCAACTTTCTGCTAGATTCGCCCAAATAAGTCAATAGCTTCACCTAGCCTGTGATTCCGTGCTTCGAATTAGGTATTCCGGAAGTGAATCCCCTGTTCATTATAGGCAATAGGCACCTTAATTCACGAATTGACTATTCAAGCAGTCCGTCAAGCCGTTGCAGAACATTACCTATTCGTGTAGGGTTAATCTTATTACCAAATGCCTTACCCTCCGAAAAAAATATCAGCTGTATCGGGAGCATAACACCATGTTCAGAGGTAGTAACTAGTATACATTTCAGTGACGAGCACCTTAATTTCATGCATGAATTAAAAGATAGTTGGTGATACCGCTCTACATCGTTGCGACCTTCTCTGAGACACGAACGGCTAAGTCAGTTGCTTCACCTGCCCTGTGATAACGAGAGTCCAAACAAGCATTCCGGTCGTAATTCTTCTCTCCACCTCTAGGAAGGTGCTGCCCTTCTGTAAAGGTCTGTCCCTCGATATTCTAATTCATACACGAAGCTAAGGTGCACGCCACAGAAATGAATACTAATTTATTTTTCTGAACACGAAGTTATTTCATCGATAGAGCGGGTTAGGCTTTCTGAGGTTATGGACTTCTGTAGAACGTTTGACTTTATACTAAATGGTATCGTCCTTAGACGTTTTGACGCTCTACTTTAACATTCAATCCGGGAATTGAGGTGGCCATTGCCAATAATTCTCAACGGATTTACACGAGGAATACCTGGTCTGACCCTCAGAATCATAGGGTAGGTGAAGCTATTGACATTGCCGTTCGAATCTCAAGGAGGGGGGTAATGTTCGCGAACTGTTTGCCCTCGATCTTCTGATACATACATGAAATTAAAGTGGCGGTCACTAATGTCTTCCTCTCAACACGAAGTTATACTCTCGATAGCGCGGGTTAGCTTCTTGGAAGGTAATATAGTCTGTAAAAAGAATTACTCTATACCAATCGGTAATGTCCTCCGGCGGATTGACCTTCTACTTTAATATGCATACCGTGAATTCAGGTGTCTATTACCATTATGCTTCAGCGGATTCACCCGTTAAATTCCAGGGTTGACTCTCGGTATCACAGGATACGTGAGGCAATAGACCTAGCCTTCAGACACTCAAAGGGTGCGGTAACGTTCTCGAACGGTTTGACCCTCCATCACCTAATTCATGCATGAAGTTCAGGTGCTCGACACTAAAATGTATACATGTTCGTATCCCCGAACACGGTGCTATACTCTCGATGCAGGGAGTCAGTTTTTCGGAGGGTAAAGAGTTTTGAAGGAAATTTAATCCTACACGAATATGGAGCGTTGTACAACGGCTTGACGGCCTTCCTTAATATACACATCATGAATTAAGGTGCCTATTGCCAATACGCATCAGCGGATATTCTCGTTAAATGCCAGGGGTAACTACCGGAATCACAGGATAGATGAAGCAATTGACTTAGCCGTTTGTCTCTCACAGAAGGTCGTATCGTTCACGAACGGTATGACCGTCGATCTTCCAATTCATACATGGTATTACGGTGCCCGTCGCTAAAATGGATACTACTTGGCTTCTCTGAAGATGGAGTTATACTCTCCATACGGCGTGTTATCTTCTCGGATGTTAAGGGGTTCGGCAAAAACTTTGGTTCTATACAAATTCGTAACGTTCAACGACGGTTTAACTCGTGACATTAATATTTATACCGTTAAATTGGGTGTATGATGGCAATACTGCACATCAGATGGACTCCCAGAATATCTGGCCTGACTCTCGGAATCCCAGGATAGGTGAAGCTGCTGGCTTAGCTGTGCGACTCTTAAAGTAGTTGGTATCATTCTGGAAGAGTTTGCCTCACGATCTTCTCATTCGTAGATGGAATTGTGATGCTCGTCACTAAAATCTATACTATTTTGCTCTCGGGCCACGAAGTTATACTCTGAATACTACTGGTTGGCTTCTCGAAGGGTCCGGCCTTCGGAGAGAAGTTAGGCCATATACAAATAGTTAGCGTTGCACGTCTGTGCGACTCGGCACTTTAACATTTGCACCGGGAATTCGGGTTTTTAATGCCGATACTGTACAGCAGATTTACTCCCAGAGTACCTTGTTTAACTCTCGGAACCACACGTTATGTGAAGCAATTGACTTAACCGTTCCACTCTCAAAGAAGGTGCTAACGTTCTCATACGGATTATCTCTTGATTTTGTCATTTATTCATTAGAATGTGGAGACTGTTTACTCGTATGCCAGCTAATATGATACAGTGAATAATAACCAAGGCACACGACACAGCGCGTTATGTTCTCGGACGGTAACGTATTCAGCAAAAAGAATTACATAATACCAATTGGTAATGTTCTAGAATGGCTTGACGGCCTGCTTCAATATTCAAACCGTGAATAGAGGTATCTATTGCCAATGCTGTTCTGCATATTTACTCCAGGAATAACTGGTTTGACACTCGGAATAACGGAATAAGTGATACTGTTGACATAACTGTTCGACTGTCAGAGAAGTTGGTAACGATCTCGATTGGTTAGACACTCGATTACACTATTCATACACGAAAATAAGGATTCCGTCGCTTTAAAATGTCTACTAATTTGATTCCCTGAGGTACTAAGCATGACACTCGCTACAACTGGTTACGTTTTTGGACGGCAAGGTATCCGGTAGAAAGTGTGACTCTATAGAATTTGGTAATGTTCTCCGACGGATAGACCATCTACTTTAACGCTCAAACCGTGGATTAAGGTCTCTATTCCCAATACTATTCAGCGTATTTAATCCAGGTATACATGGTATGACTCTCGGTATCACAGGACAGTTGAAGGTATTGACGAAGCTGTAACACTCTCAGAGAATGTGGTTACGTTCTCAAATGGTTTGACTTTCGATTCCGCTGCTCATGCAACAAAACAGTATGTCCCTCTGCTAAAACATTTACTAGTATGATCCCGTGAACACAAAGCAAGACACTACCTACGGCGGGTTAGGTTCTTGGAGGTCAAGTTACCCTGTTAATGTTTAACCGCATACTAATAGGTACCGTTTTAAGACGGTTTCATTGTGTACTTTAATATTTATTCCGTGAATTAGGGTGTCTAATGCCTCTGCTGTACAGGGGATTTAATTCAGGAATACAATGCATGACTCTCGGAATCACAGGATCGGTGACGGTAATGACTAAGATGAGCGACTCCCCAATAAGGTGGAACCGTTCTCGCACGGTTGGACTTCGATATTCCCACATATGCATGAACATAATGTGTCCGTCTGCTAAAATATCTACTAATTTGGAAACATGAAAACTAAGGAACACAGCCGCTGCAGCGGGTTAGGTTCGCGAATGTAAGGACATAGGTATAAAGGATGTCTTCATACCAATATGTAACGTTCTACAATGGCTTGACACTCTACATTAATATTCGTAACGTGAATTGAGGTGTCTATCGGCAATACTGTATAAAGCATTTGCTCCTGGAATACCTGATATGACTCTAGGATATAAAGGATAGGTGAAGGTATTGACTTCTCCGTTGGACAATCAAAGGGGGTGATAACGTTTTCGAACGGTTCGACCATCTATCTTCTAATTCATACACGACGTTACGGTGCCAGACACTGTAATAAACACTAATTTCTTTCTCAGACCACGAAGTTATACTTTCGATGAAGCGGGTTAGTATTTCAGAACGTAATGTCTCCGGTAAAGCGTTTGACTTTATAGCAATACGTAACATACTCAACCGGTTTGTCGTTCCACTTTACTATTCAAACCGTGAATTCAGGTGTCTATTGCCAATACCCTTCCAGAACTTTACCACCTTCCTTGAGACTCGAACGCCCGTGTCAATAGCTTCACTTATAGTTGTGATTCCGGTAATCAAATCTGGTATTACAGGAGTAAATCCGCTGAACAGTATCAGCAATAGGCACCTTAGTCCACGGTATGGATTTTAATGAAAAGAGTCAAACCGCTTGAGAACGTTACGTATTGGTATAACATCATACACATTATCGCATACCTTACCATCCGAGAACATAAGCTAGTGTATCGTCAGTGTTGCTTCGTGTTGAGAGGAGCATGATAGTATACATTTTAGTGGCGGGTACCTTAATTTCATGTATGAATAAGAAGGTCGAATGTCAAACCATTCTAGTACGTTTCCACATTCTTTGATAGTTGAACGGCAAAGTCAGTAGCTTCACCTATCCTGTCATTCCGTGAGTCATACCAGTCATTGCAGGAGTAAATCCGCTGAATTATATACGCAATTGACACCATAATTCACGGTATGAATATTAAGATAGAGCGCCAAACCTTTGTAGAACGTTACCAATTGGTGTAGAGATAAACTTTATACAGAAAGCCGTACCAACCACGACTCAAACCCGCCGTATCGAGAGCATAACATTGTGCACAGAGAAAAAAGTTAGTATTCAATTCAGTGACGGATATCTTGACTTCGTGTGTGAATTAGAAGATCGATGGGCAAGCAGTTCGCAAACGTTTCCGCCCTCTTCGGTGTTCGAACGGCTAAGTCAATTGCTGCAGATACGCTGTGATTCCGAGGGTCAAACCATGTACTCCAGGAGTAAATGCCCAGTACATTCTTGGCACTAGACACCCTAATGCACAGTTCTATTATTAAAATACAGGGTCAATCCGATTGTCGAACTTATCATTTCCTATAAAGTGAAACGCTTTACCGAAGGCCTTACAATCCATGGACATTTCACGCTGTATCGAGAGTATAACTTCGTGCTCAGAAAGAGAAATTAGAGTTCATTTCACTGACGTGCATCTTAGCTTCATGTATGAATTAGGAGGTTGAGGATCAAACCGTTCAAGCTCGTTACCACCTTCTCTGTGAGACAAAGCTCCACCTATCCCGTGGTTCGGAGAGTCAAACCAGGTATTCCGGGAGAAAGTCTGCTGATGGGATTTGGCAAGAGACTCATTCATTCACGGTTTGAATATTAAAATAATGCGTCAAAACGTTGGAGAACGTTACATATTGATATAGCGTCAAACGATTTGCAGAAAGCCTTACCGTGCAAGTAACTAACCCGCCGTATCAATAGTTTAACTTCGTGTTTTTATAAACACACTAGTATACATTTTAGTAGGCGGACACCTTCTTTTCATATATAAACAGGAGGATCGACTGTCAAACCCTGCGAGATCGGTGCCACCTTCTGCGAGTGTCGAAATGCTAATTCAATAGCTACACCTATCCTGTGACTCCGTGTGTCAAACCAGGTATTCCAGGGTAAAATCCGCTGAGCAGTATTGGGAATAGACACCTTAATTCACGCTTTGGATATCAAAATAGAACATTACACCGTGTGAGAACATTCCCAATTGCTATAAAGTCAAACATTTTCAAGAAAGCCTTACCGTGGGAGAAGCTAACCCGCCATATCGAGAGTATTACATCGTGTTTAGAGAATCACATTAGAATACATTTTAGTGATGCCAGCTTAAATTAATGTATGACTAAGTATAACGAAGGCCAAACCGTTCGATAACGTTACGACCATCACTGAGAGCCGAGCTGCTAAGTAAATAGCTTCACCTATCCTGTGATTAGGAGAGTCAAACCTGGTATTCCGGCAATAAGTCCGCAGAAAACTACTGGTTATAGACACCACTATGCACGGTTTGAATATTAATGCAGGCCAACAAGCCGTTCTAGAACGTTTCGTACTCGTTTTATACCAATAACTATCGTTCAGCAACGGTTTGACTCTGCTCTGTTGTGAATATACCGTGAAATTGGGTGTCTAATTCCAATTCTGTACAGCGGACTTACTCCCGGAATACCTGGTTTGAATCTCGGAATCACAAGTATAGGTGAAGCTATTGACTTAGCCGTTCGAATCTCGAAGGAGGTGCTAACTTTCTAGAACGGTTTCACGATTGATCTTCTAATTCATGCATGGAGATAAGGTGCACGTCACTAAAATGTATTCTAATTGAATTCTCTGAGTACGAAGTTATACTCTCGATGCAGCGGGTTAGACTTTCCGTGAGTATGGTCTACGGTAAATCGTTTGACATTATACCAATTGGTAACGCACTCAAAAAGTTTGACACTCAATTGTAATATTCATTCCGCAAATTAAGGTGCCTATTACCAATACAGCTCAGCGGATTTACTCCCTCAATAGCTGATTTGACTCTCGGAATCGCAGGATGGGTGATGCTATCGCCATAGCCGCTCAGCTCTCGAAGAAGCTGGTAACGTTCCCGAACGGTATGACACTCTCATCTTCCAATACGTGCATGAAATTAAGGTGCTCCTCAGTAAATATATACCAGTTCGTACCTCTGAACACTGTGTTACACCCTCGGCACAGCTGGTCAGTTTTTCGGAGAGTAAGGCATTCTGAAAGGAGTTTAACCCTGTACGAATAGGAAATGTTCTATAACGGCTTGACGGCCCGCTTGAGTATTCAAACCGCGTAATAATGCGTCTATTCCCAATACCATTCTGCGGATTTACTCCCTCAATACCTGGCATGACTCTCCCAATCTCAGGATAACTGAAGCCATTGACTTAGCCCCTCTCACCGAATGTCGTAACGTTCTCGAACGGCACGACACTCAATCTTCTAATTCATGCATGGAAATAAGGTTCTCATCACTAAATTGTGTACTAGTTCGTTCCTCTGAACGCCGTGATATAGTCTCGATATAGCGTGTCAGTTTTTGAGAGGGTAAGGCATTCTGTAAGACATTTGACCCAACACGAACAGTTAATGTTCCACAACGGTTCGACGGTCTTTTTTGACGCAGGTGGAATCTTCCAACGATGTCTTGTCCCCCTGAGGGGGATGCTGGGCGTCTGCGGGAATCATACCCACTAAACCCCCTTCTCAAAAGATGGTGTTGACATTCTGAAGCAGTTTGACACCTGATCGTCCAATTCATACATGAAATTAAGGAGCTCCTCGGCTAAAATGCGTACTAATTTGTTCCCGTGAGCAGTAAGCATGACACTCGCAACAGCGGGTTAGGGTCTTGGAAGGAAAGGTATCCGGTAAAATGTTTGACTATATACCATTCGGTAATACTCCAGAACGGTTTATCTTACTACTTCAATATTCATACCGAGAGTTAGGGTGTCTACCGACAGTACTGTTCAGCAGATTTACTCCTGGAATTGCTGGTTTGGCACTCGGAATCACAAATATGGGTGAAGCAATTGACTCAACTGCTCGACTCTGAAAGTAGGTGGTAACGCTCTAGGACAGTTTGACTTTCGATCTTCTAATTCCTACTAGTAATTATCGTGCCCGTCACTAAACTGTGTACTAATTTACTTCTCTGAACACGAAGATATTCTCTCGATACAACGGGTTTGGTTCTCGAAGGGTTATTTATTCGGTAAAAAGTTTGACTTTGTAGCAATTGGTACCGTTCTCACAAGATGTGACGCTCTATTTTAATACTCACAACGCGAATTAACGTATCTTTTGCTAATCCTGTACGGCGCTTTAACTCCCGGATTATGTCTTTTGACTTTGGAATCATGTGATTCGTGATACTATTGACATAGCAGTTCATATCTCAAGGGAGATGGTAACTTTCTCTAACGGTTTGACTCTGCACTTTACTATTCAAACCCTGAATTAATGTGTCAATTGCCAATTCGGATCAGTGGATATACTCCCAGTATACCTGGTTCGTCTATCGAAGACAGGTAATCCTGGATTAAATCCGCTGAACGGTATTGGCAATTGACACATTAATTCAGGGTTTGAATAGTAAAGTAGAGCATAAAGAACGTTACCCATTCGTATAGAATCAAACATTTTACCGAGGGCATTTCCTTCCGAGAAGCATAACATGCTGTAGGGAGTGTCTGGCTTAGTGGTCGCGGAATCAAATTAGCAGATATTTGATCAGACGGACACCGTATTTTCATGTCTGAGCAGCAAAATCGAGACACAAACCGTTCGAGAACATTGATGCCGTTTTGGAGGATTGAACGGCTAAGCCATTGGCTACACATATTCTGTAATTCCGACAGTCGGACAAGGTATTCGCGGAGTAAATGCGCTGATTAGTATTGGCAATATACACCTTAATTGACGGTACGAGTATTAAAGGTCTGAGTCAAACCGTTGTAGAACGTTACTTTTTGGTATCGAGTCTACCCTATAACAGACGGCCAAATCCTCCGAGAAGCTAACCCGCCTTATCGGGAGTATAACTGCTTGGCCAGAGAAACAAATTGCTATACGTATCATGGACTGGCTGCTTAAATTGATGTATGTATTTGAAGATCGAGGGTCAAACCGTCCGAGAAGGATAGCACAATCTTCGAGAGGTGAACGGCCATGTCAATATCATCACATATCCTGCGTTTCCGAGAGTCACACCAGGTAATCTTGGTGCATATCTCCTGAACAGTCTTGGCAACAGGCACCTTAATTCGCGGTGTGAAGATTAAAGCGGAACGCAAAACCGTTGTAGTATGCTTCCTATTGGTATAGAGTCAAACATTTTACCGATAGCCCTACCAACGGCGAAGCTTACCCGCCATATCGGGAGCATATAATCGTGATATGAGTGAGAAATTCGTATTCATTTCTGTTTCGGCACGTTGACTTCAAGTGAATTAGAAAATGGATGGCCAAATCTTTCGAGAACGTTACCACACTCCTTGAGAGTCGAGGGGAGAAGTCAACAGGTCCACCTGTCCTATGATTCCGAGAGTCAGACCAGGTAATCCGAAGGTAAATGCGCTGAAGATTATTGGCAAGAGGGACCTAAATTCCCGGAATGAATATTAAAATAGAGCGTCGCACCGCTTTAGAGCGCCGACAATTTGTATAAAGTCACACACTTTACCGATGGCCTCACATTTGGAGAATCAAAACTCGCCGTTTCGTGGGTATATCTTCGTGACCCTAGATAGAAATTAGTCTTCATTTCAGTGACAACACCTTAAATTCATGCATAAATTAGAAGATTGAGGGTGAAATCGCTCGAGCACTTCGCCAACTTCTGTAAGGGACGAACGGCTAAGTCAATACTTTCACCTATTCTGTGATATCGAGAGTCAAACCAGGTATTGCGGGAGTAAGTCCGCCGAGCAGTATTGGCAGTAAATACAATTATTCCCGGTCATAATATTGAAGTAGAGCGTCGAACCGTTGTAGAACGTTACCAATCGCTACAAAGTATAGCGTTTCACCGAAGACCATAGCCTCCGAGAAACTAACCCACGGTATCGAGTGCATAACTTCGTATTTACAGAATTACATTGTTATACTCTATAGTGATGGTACCTTAATTTCGTGTAAGAATTAGAAAGTCGAGTGTAAAACCGCTTGAAACCGTTACCACATTAGTTAAGAATCGAACGCCTTAGTTATTAGCATCACATGTTCCGAGAGCAAAAGAAGGTATTCCGGGAGTAAATCGGCTGAACAGTATTGGTAATGGACACTTTAATTCACAGTACGAATATTAAAGTAAAGAGTCAGATCCTCGGAGAAAGTTACTTGTTCGCATAAAGTCATTCCTCTTACCGAATACTTTACCGTGAGAGAATCTAACCCGCTGTAGCCAGTATGTTACTCATTGTTCTCGGATACAACTTAGTAGACCTTATAGCCGAAGCACACATTATTTTCACGCATGAACATAATTATTGGGAGTCAAGCGGTTAGAGAAAGATCCCATCTTCTTCGAGAGACGAACGGCTAAGTCAATAGTTTCACCTAGCCTGTGATTCCGAGATTCGAATCAGGTATTCCGGGAGAGTATCCTCTGTTCATTATAGGCAATAGGCACCTTAATATAAGTTATAAATATTAAAGTAGGTAGTCAAACCGTTGTCGAATATAACTAGATGTTACAATGTCTATGATTTTACCAGATACTTTACCATCCAAGAAACTATCCCGCTGCAGCAAGTGTCTGGCTTTGTGCTCACGGAATCAAACAAGTTGATACTTTAGCAGACGGACACCTGATTTTCATGTATGAATGGAACAATAGGGAGTCAAACTGTTCGAGAAAGTTCCCACCTTCTGTGAGAAACGAACGGCTAAGTCAATAGCCACAACTATCCAGTGATTCCGAGAGTCAAACCCGGTATTGCGGGAGTAAGTCCGCTGAACATTATTGCCAGTAGATACTTTTATTCCCGGATAGAATATTGAAGTAGGGCGTTAAACTGTTTGAGAGCGTTACCGAATGGTATATAGTCAAACACATTACTGGTGACCTTACCCGCCGAAGAATTAAGTCGCTCCATCGAGAGTATAACCTGCTGCACAGAGGACCAAATGTGTAAACATTTTAGCGCCGTGCACCTTAATTTCGTGAATAAAATAGAAGATCGAGGATCACACAGTTCCAGAACGTTACCACCTTCTTTGAGGAACGAATGGCTAAATCAATTGCTACACCGATCCTGTGATTCCGAGAGTCTAATCAGGTATACCGCGAGAAACTCTGCATTTCAGTGCAGGCACATGGCACGCTATTTCGCGGACTAAATATTAAAGTACACACTCAAACCGTTGCAGCACATTACCCGTTGGAAGGGTGTAAAACTTTTAACAGAAGTCCTTACCATTCGAGATGCTATCCCTCTGTATCAAAAGTATCACTCTGTACTCAGACAAGCAAATTAATATACATTTTAGTGATGAGCACCTTAATTTCATTCATGAATTAGATGATCGAATGTTTCACCGTTCGACATCGAAACCACCTTCATTGGGAGTCGCATAGCAAAGGCAATAGCTTCACCCCTCCTGTGATTCCGAGAGTTATGAAGTCTGTACGGGAACAAATCCGCTGCATTATATAGGCTGGTGATACCATAATTCACGGTATGAATTTTAAAGTAGAGAGTCAAACTGTAGGAGATCATTATAAGTTCGTATAGGGACACTCTTTTTACCGAAGGCCTTACCTTCCGAGAAAACAACTCGCTGCAATGAGATACTTATTTCGAGACCAAGGAAACAAATCAGTATAGATTTTTGTGACGTACACCTTAATTTCATTTACGAATTAGAAGAGCGCGTGTCTAACCGTTCCACAACGTTACCACCTTCTTCGGGAACCGAACTTCTAAATCAATAGCTGCAACTATCCTGTGATTCCGAAGGACAAGGAAGGTATTCCGGGAGTCAATTCGCTGTACACTACAGGCAGCGGACACCATATTCCACAGCATGAGTATTAAGATAGAGCGCCCAACCTGTGTAGAAGTTTACCTGTTGATGTAGAGTCTAACTTTTTACAGAAAGCCTTACCTACCGAGATCCAAACACACCGTATCGAGAGTATAACTTTGTCCTCAGAGAAACACATTAGTTTACATTTTAGAAACGGGCACCATAATCTCATATGTGGATTGGAAGATCGAGAGGCAAACTGGTCGCGAAAGTTACCACCTTCTTTGGTATTCGAAAGGCTAAGTTAATAGCTTCACGTATCCTGGAATTCCGAGAGCCAAACAAGCTACTCCCGGAGTAAATTCCCCATTCAGTATTGTCAATAAACACCTTAATTCTCGGAATGAACATTAAAGCAGACCGCCATACCGTTGTAGAGCGTTACGTATCTGTATAAAGTTATACGTTCTACAAAAGGTCCCACCATCGGAGATGCTCACCCCCTTTAAACATGGTATTACTTCGTGTTCAGAGAAGTAAATAGGAATACATTATGGTGACGGGCACCTTAATTTCATGTACGAATTTGAAGATGGAGGGACAAACCGTTCGGGAACGTTACCACCTTCATTGATAGACGAACGGCTAAGTGAATACCATGTCCTATCCTGGAATGCCGAGAGCAAAACCAGATGTACTAGGAGAACATCCTCTGTACAGCATTGGCAATTAGCACCTGAATTCTCGGCATGAGCAGTAAAATAGGGAGTCCAATCGTCGGAGAATATTGCAAATTGTTATAAAGTCCTCCTTTTTGCAGACTACGTTACCTTCCTAGAACGTATACCGCTGTATCGCGAGTATGACATTGTGATAAGAGAAGCAAATTAGTATACATTTGTGTGACGGGCAGCTTAATTGCATGTTTGAATCAGAAGATCGAGAGGCAAACCGATCGAGCACAATGCCAGCTTCTTTGAGAGACGAACGGCCTAGTCGATGGCCTCACCAATTCCAAGATTACAATAGTCAAATTAGGTATTCCGGGAGTGAATCAGCTGAACAGTTTGCAATAGACACCTTAATTCACAGTATGTATATTAATATAGAGTGTCAGTCCGTTTGACAATGATACCAATTGGTATAAAGTCAAACGCTTTACTGAAGAGCTTACCCACCGAAAGCCTATCCCGCTGTTCCGAGAGTATATCTTTGTGATCAAGGAATCTAATTAGTATATATTTTAGTAACGGAACCCATAATTTAACGTGTGAATTATAAGACCGAGTTTGTATCTATATCAGTGCGTACCGATCTGCAACGAGTTGACGGCCTGCTTTACTAATCATATCGTGAATTAAGGTGTCTATTGCCATTACACTTCATCGGATATGTACCAGGAATGAAAGGTTTGACTCTCGAGATCACAGTATAGGTACAGCTACTGACTTAGACGTTGGTCTCTCTCAGAAGGTGGCAACGTACTCGAACGGTTTGACCATCAATTTTCTAATTCATACATGAATGTATGGTGGCTGTCACTGAAAGGAACATTAATTTTTTCTCTGAACACGAAGTTATAATCTCAATACAGCGGGTTACTATTTCGGAGGGAATGGTCTTCGGTAATGCCTATGACTTTATAGCAATTGGTAACATTCTCAAACGGTTTGACGGTCTATTTCAATATTCAAACTGTGCATGAATGTGTCAATTGCCAAAACTCTTCAGCGGACTTTCTCCCAGAATACCTGGTTTGGCTCACCGACTCACAGGATAGGTGAAGCAATTGTCTTAACCGTTCGTCTCTCACAGGAGGTCGTAGCTTTCTCGAACGGTATGACCGTCGAACTTTCAATTCATACTTTATATTTAGCTGCCCGTCACTCAAATGTATACTAATTTATTTTTCATGTCACAAAGTAATACTCTCGATACAGCGGGATACGTTCTCAGAAGGTAATGTAGTCAGTAAAAAGAATGACTTTTTTATAATTAGTAATGTTCTCCGACAATTTGACTCCGTACTTTGATCATGCCGAGAATTTTGGTGTGTGTTGCCAATGCTGTACAGCGTATGTACTCCTAGAGTGCCTGGTTTCACTCTCAGCATCCCAGGATAGGTGAAGATATACACCTATCCGTTCGTCTCTCAGAGAGGTTGGTAACGTTCTCGAGCGGTTTGACCATCGATCCTCCAATTCATTTATCAAAATATGGTGAGCCTCTGCTTTAGTGTCTGCTAATTTGTTTCCGTGAGCACTAAAAATGACTATAGCTACAGCGGGTTAGGATCGAGGAAGGTAATGTATTCGGTCAAAGGATGATTCTATACCAATTGGTAATGATCTCCGACGGTGTAACCTTCGACTTTAATATTCATGCCGTGAATTAAGATGACTATTGCCAACACTGAACAGAGGATTGACTCCCGGTATACCCGCTTAGACAATCGGAATCACAGAATAGTTTTTGCTATTGATCTAGGAGTTCGGATCTCGAAGAAGGCGGTGACATTGTGGAAGGGTTTGTCCCAGGCTCTTCTAATAGGTTCACGAAATTACGGTGTACGCCACCAGAATGTATACTAATTTGTCTCCTTGGACTCGAAATTATTATCTCGATGCAGGGAGTTATACTCGCGGAAGGTGAAGCCTTCGGTAAAAAGCGTGACTCTATACAAATTAATAATGGTCTCCGACAGTCTGATTGTCCACCTTAATATTCAAACCCTGAAATATAGTATCAATTGCCTATATAATTCAGCGAATTTACTCCAGTAATGATTTATTTGACTCTCGGAATCACAGGGTCGTTAAAGCTACTGCCGCAGCTGTGCGAGCCTCTATGGAGGTGACAACGATGTCGGACGGTATAACTATCGATCTTCTTATTCATACATGAAGTTAAGGTGCTGTCGCTAAATTGAGTACTAATGTGTTTCTCTAAACACTATGTTCTACACTACATACGGCGGGTTAGCTTCTCGGACTGTAAGTATTTCGGAAAGAACGTTTGACATTATATCAATTGCTAACGTTTTCAGACGGTGTAAGGTTCCATTTTAATATCCAATCCGTGTATTATCTATTGCCAGTACTGTGCAGCGCATTTACTCCCGACATATCTTGATTGAATATCGGAATAATAGAGCACGTGAAGCTATTGACTAAGCCGTTCGTCTCTCTCAGAAGGTGGTAACGTACTCGAACGGTATGACCATCGATCTTCTAATTTATGAATGAAATTAGGGTGCCCGTCAATAAAGGTATACTAGTTCATACCTCAGAACACGGTGTTTATACTCCCGATGCATCGAGATAGTTTTTTCGGAGGGTATGGCAAATCTATTATTAGTTTTAACTCTGCACGAATAGGTAATGTTCTACAACGGCTTGACGGCTTGCTTTAATTTTCAGACCGTGAATTGAATTGTCTATTTGCCAATACTGTACAGCGCATTTACTCCCGGAATATCTCCTACGACATTCGGAATCACAGGGCGTATGAAGCAATTGACTTAGCCGTTCATCCCTCACAGAAGGTGGTACCGTTCTGGAACTGTTTTGACCCTCGACCTTCTAATTCGTACATGAAGCTAAAGAGTACGTCACTGAAAATCTTTACTAATTTCCTTCTCTGGGCACAAAGTTATACTCTCGATGCAGCGAGTTAGTTTCTCGGAATGTAATGAACGTGTGCAAAAGGATTAACTCGATACCAACACGTAACCTCCGTCAACGGTTTGACTCAGTACTTTGTTATCCACAGCTGGAATTTACGGTGCCAATTGCCAATACTTTTCAGCGGATATATTCCCGGCACATCAGGTTGGACTCTCGGTGTCCACAGGGTAAGTGCCGCAATTGTCATACTTGTGCGACTCTCAAGAAAGGTGGTAACGTTCTCCAACGGTTTGACTCTCGATCTTCTTTCTCATTACATGAAATTAATGTGCCCGTCAATAAAATGTATACTAACTTGGTTCTCTGAACAAGATGATATACTCTCGATACACATGGTGTGGCTTCTCGGATAGTGAGGCCGTCGGAAGGAAGAATGGCTGTATACAAATTGTTATTGATACATGAAATTAAGGTCGCTGTCTGCGAAAATGTCTACTTATTCGTTCCTGTGAACACGAAGCAAGACAATCGCTACGGCAGCTTGCGTTCCCGGCGTATGAAGTTTAGGTTAAGAAGAATGACTTTATACCAATTAGTAAAATTCTCGACGGTTTGACTCTCAACCGTAATATTTATGCCGTGAATTACGGTACCTGTTGCCAATATTGCTCAGCGCACTTGCGCCTAGAATAAGTTGTCTGACTCTCGCAATCACAGGATAGGAGAAGCTATCGACTGATGTGGGGCTTTCAAGGAAGGTGGAATAGTTCTGCATCGGTTTCACTCTTGTTTTTGCTATTCATACATGAAACAATCCTGTGCCTCTGCTAAAAGTCTACTAATTGGTTTCCGTGGATACTAAACATGATACTCGACATAGCGGGTTAGGTTCTAGGAAGGTAAGGTATTCGGTAAATAGTATGACTATATAAAAATTGGTTATGCTCTCCATCATGTTGACCCTCTAATGTAATATTCAAATTGTGAACTAAGGTGTCTAATGCTAATAATTTTCTGTGGACTTTATCCGGGAAATCCTGGCTTGTTGCTTGACTATAGATGTTGCTATTCACACAGCCGTTCGACTCCCGAAGAATCTGATAACGTTTTTTTGAACGGTTTTGACACTCGACCTTCTATTTCATAGATTAAACTAACGAGCCCGTAACTAAAATGTATACTAATTTGTTTCACTGGAAACAAAACCATGCCCTCGATACAGCGGGTTAAGTTCTGGGAGGGTAAGGTCTTCGGTAAAAATGTTTGACTTTATTTCCAATAGATAACGTTCTACAACGAAACCAGGAATTCCGACAGTCTATCCGCAGTACAGTATTGGCAATAGACACCTTAATTTAGGGTATAAATGATAATATAGAGATTCGAACCATCGCAGAGCGTTACTTACTTGCATAGGATCGAACATCCTACCGGATACCTTACCCTGCGAGAAGCTATCCCGCTGCAGCAAGTGTCTTGCATAGTGCTCACGGAAATAAATTAGAAGATACTTTATCAGACGGAAACGTTAATTGCATATATGTGTAAGAAGATCGAGTGTCAAAACCGTTTGTGAACGATACCAATTGCTGTAATGACAAGCTCTTTGCAAATGGCCGTACCCTCCGATAAGTCTGACCCGCTGTATCGAGCATATAACTTCGCGTTCAGGAAAAGAAATTAGTATTCATTTCAGTGAAGGCACGTTCTCTTCATGTGAAGTAGATTATCTATTGTCATTCCGTTCGGGAACGATATCACCCTCTATGAGATTCGAACGGATAAGCCAACAGCTCCAACTATCCGTTGATTCCGTGCGACTAACCAGGTAATCCGAGGGTAAATGCGAATGAGGAGTATTGGAAATAGATACCTTAATTCGCGGAGTGAATATCATAACAGGGAGCCAAACCATTTGTGAGCGTTACAATTTGCTACAAAGTCAAACGTTTTACCGAAAGCCGTACCTACCGCGAACCTGTCCTGCTGCATCAAGAGAATAGCTTCATGTTCAGGCGACAAAGTTAGTATACATTTCAGTGACGAGCACCTTAACGTCCAGGAAGAATTAGAAGGTCGATGGTCGAATCGTTCGAGGACGTTACCACCTTCTGTGAGAGTAGGAGGGTTAAGACTATTTATACAGCAGTCCTGTATTGCTAGAGTCATATCAGGTAGTTGGGGAGTGAGAACGTTGATGTTTTTCGGCAACTGCCACCTTAATTCACGGTTTGCATGTTAAAGTTGAGCGTCAATCCATTTGAGAACGATACCAATAGCTATACAGTCAAACGTTTCTACAGTAGGACGTATCTTCCGCGAAAATCACCCGCTGCATTGAGAGTATATCGCCGTGTTTAAAGAAAACACATTAGTATACATTTCAGTGATGGCACCTTAAATTCATGTATGACTGGGAATATCGAAAGTCAAACTATTCGCGAACGTTACCACCCTCTTTCAGTCCTCGACCGTCTAGGTCAATAGCTTCACCTGTTCTGAGATTCCGAAGGGCAAACCAGGTATTCCAGGAGCAATTCCACTGAACTGAATTGGAAATTAACACCTTAATTGTCGGTTTGAATATTAAATGATGCCGTCAAGCCGTTGTAGAACATTAACTATTCGTGTAGGGTTACATTGCCACACAAAATTCCATTCCCTCCGAAAATCAGTCCCGCCCTATAGGGAGTATACATCGTCCCGAGGTAGGAATTGGTAACACAATTTAGTGGCGGCTGCATTAATTTCGTTATGAATAAGAAGATGGAGTGAAAAAACCGTTCGAGAAATTTGCCACATTCTTTGATAGCCCCACAGTTTAGTCACTAGCTTCACATACCCCGCGATTCTTGGAGTCGAACCGGGTACTACAGGAGTAAATCAGCGGAATAGTACAGATAATAGACACCATGTTTGACATTTCTGATAATTATGTTAGAGATTCAAACTGTCGGAAAATATTATCAATTGGTATAAAGTCATTCCTTATACCGAATAACTTGCTTTCCGGGAACCAAACCCTCTGTAGGGAGTGTTTGCATACTGTTCATGCCAAAGTAAATCAACAGACATTTTGGTAGAGGGACGCCTTATTTTCATGCTTGAGTAGCAAAGTCGAGAGACAAACCGTGGTGGGACGTTACCACCATTCCTGAGTGTCGCACAGCTATGCCAATAGCTTCACGTATCCTGTGATACCAAGTGTAAAAACCAGGTATACCGACATTAAATCCTCTGCCCAGTATTGACAATACGTACCTTCAATGGCGGCAGGAATATCAATGTTGAGAGTCAAACCGTCGGAGAACCCTACGAATTGGTATGAAGACATTCTTTATACCCAACACCTTACTGACCGAGAAACCCCCCCCCCCCCCACAGGGGCTGCGGTGGGCCTTCTGGCCCATTTTGCAGTATGGGTATCACGAACCCACGGTGCCCGAGTCGGCGAACCTAGGCCCAGGTGAGCAAGCACCTCATTCAGGATGTAAGGTGTCCTAACGAGGCGTATGACCGGTACGGCCCTACATTCACTGGTACCTCGGTAACCGGTTCGAGCCCTGGGGTTAGCGGGCTTCGGTACGACCCCCACGCCGGTTGCTTGGGTTGGCCTCGACGGGGGCAGTGACAAACCCATATCGCGGGTTAGAGGACCGCACCTTCGGACGGGTTAGATCCTCCGCGGGTGAGTTGCGTGAGATCAGCTCGGGCGCTGGCCTGCAAAGCCAGTTGGGATTTAGAATGGCCTCGGCCGACACAAGGTTGGCGCCGCGGTACTTGCGGTCCGCGGGCTAATCGGTATGTGTGTGGAAAGGTGCGCCACACACTGCGCAGATTGGGCGTATCCCAATCCCGCGCCAATGCGGGTCGTGTGGATCAAGCCCATGTGGCAGGTAACCGCACGTAAAACTCCGACACAGGTTGACCGAGAACACACCCCGCTGGGGCTGCGGTGGGGCATCTGGTTCCATTGCAGTATGAGTTTAACGAACCCACGGTGCCCGAGTCGGCCAAACCTAGGTCGAGGTGAGCAAGCACCTCATTCAGGAAGTAAGGTGACCTTACGAGGGGTATGACCGGTAGGGCCCTGCATTCACTGGTACCTCGGGAAACCGGTTCTAGCCCTGGGGTGGGCGGGATTCGGTCCCGTCCCCCACGCCGGTTGCATGGGTTGGCCTCGAAGGGGCAGTGGTAAGCCCATATCGCGGGTAAGGGGACCACCGTCATAGGACAGGTTGGATCCTCCACGCGTAAGCTGCGTGAGATCAGTTCGGACACTGGCCTGCAGCGTCAGTAGGGATTTAGAAAGGTCCCAGCCTACCCAAGGTTGGCGCGTAGGGCTTACAGTCTACGAGCTAAATGGTAGGGTGTGTGGTAAGGTGAGCCACGCACTGCGCTGATTGGGGGTATCCCAATCCCGCGCCCATGGTTGGCCGTGTCGATAAGCCCTAGTGACAGGAACGGCACTTATAATCTCAGACACACGTTGACCGAGATCCCTATACCCTCTAGCGCTGGTCTTGCTACCTTTTTCACGTGATCACATCAGTACACGTTTTAGCAGATGGGGCGCACTATTTTTCATGCATACATAAGGAGATCGCGAGTCAATCGGTTTGAAAACAATATCATCTTCTTTGAGAGTCGCACAGCAAAATCAATAGCAACAGGTGTCCTGCGGTACCGAGAGTCAAGCCACGTATTCTGGGATTAAATCCACTGAACAGTAATTGGCAATAGACACCTCTATTCACGGCATGAATATTATAGTTGGTTGTCAAACCGTCGGAGAATATTACCAATTCGAACATACTCTTTCATTTTTACCGAATACCTTACCTTAAGAGAACCTAATCCGCTGTTACCGGTGTCTTACTTATTCTTTCACGGAGACAAATTAGTAGACATTCTTGAAGTCGTACCGAACATATTCATGTATAAATATCTAAAACGTGGGACTAACCGTTCGAGAATGTTACCACCTTCTTTTAAGAGTATAAGAACGGCCAATGTCAATAGCTTCACCTACCATGTGATAACGAGAGTCCAAACAAGCATTCCGGTCCTAATTCCACTCTCCACCTCTAAGAAGGTGTTGCCCTTCTGTAACGGTCTGTCCCACGATATTCTAATTCATACACCAAGTTAAGGTGCCCGCCACAGGAATGAATACTAATTTATTTCTCTGAACACAAAGTTATTCCCCCGATAGAGCGGGTTAGGCTTTCTGAGGATATGGACTTCTGTTAAACGTTTTGACTTTATACTAATTGGAATTGTTCTTAGACATTTTTGACGCTCTACTTTAACATTCAATAAGAGAATGAGGTGACAATTGCCAATAATTTTCAGCGGATTTACTCCAGGAATACCTGGTCTGACCCTCAGAATTACAGGGTAGGTGATGCTATTGACATTGCCGTTCGAATCGCAAAGAGGGGGGTAATGTTCGCGAACTGCTTGCCCTTGATCTTCTAATACATACATGAAGAAATTAAAGTGGCGGTCACTAAAATGTATACTAATACCTAAGGCTCTCGGTAAAATGTTTGTTTTCAATACCAGTGGGTACCGATCTGCAACGGGTTGACGGCTAGCTTTTAATAATCATATCGTGAATTAAGGTGCCTATTACCATTAGGGTTCAGCGGATTTACTCGTTAAATTCCAGGGGTGACTCTCGGATTCACAGGATAGGTGAAGCAATTGACTTAGCCGTTCGTCTCTCGCAGAAGGTCGTATCGTTCCCGAACGGTCTGACTGTTAATTTGTCTAGTTATACATGGATATAGGGCTTCCGTTCTGATAACATGCCTACCAATCTGCATCCCTGAACACTAAGCAACACACTCGGTGCTTAGGGTTAAGTTCTCGGACGGTAAGCCTTCCGGTTAAAAGATGGGACTCTATACGAATAGGTATCGTTGTGCAATTGTTTGACGCTTTACTCTAATATCCGAACCGAGAAATGAGGGTGTCTATTGGCAAAAACTATTCAGCGGATCTACTCCCGGAATACATGGTTCGAATTTCGAAATCTCAGGATTGGTGAAGCTATTGTCCTTGTTGTTCGACTCTCAAAGGCAGTGCTAACGTTCTCAATCGGTTTTAGCAATCGATATTATTATTCATACTCGAATTTAGGGTGCCATGACTAAAACGTAAGCTAAACTGTTTCCTGAAACTCGTAGCAATGCTCTCGATACGGTGGGTTAGCTCCTTGGACGGTGAGGCATTCGGTAAAACGAATAACTTCATAGCAATTAATGACGTTCTCACACGGTGTGTGACGATCTCTTTTAATATTCATTCCGCAAATTCAGTTATCTATTGCCAATACTTCTCAGCGCACTTACATTCGGATTACCCGGTCAGGCTGTCGGAATCATAGGATAGGTGGAGCAATTGCATTATCCGTTCGATTCTCAAAGAGCATCGTAACGTTCTCGAACGATTTGGCTATCTATCTTCTAATTGATACATGAAGATAAGGTGCCCGTCGCTAAAATGTGTTACAAATTTTTGTATCTCTGAACACGTAGTTACGCTCTCGATACAGCGGGGTTGGTTCTCAGAGGGTAAGGCGTTAATTAAAAAAGTATGTCTTCATTCCAGTTTGTAACGTTCTCAAACGGTTTGACGTTACGTTTGAATACTCAAGCCGCGAAATATGGCGTCTATTGCCCATACTGTTCATAGGATTTACTCCTGGAATTCCTGCTTTAGCTCTCGGAAGCACAGGACAGGTGAAGCTATTGACTCACCCGCTCGACTCTCAAAGAATGTGGTAACGTTTTCTATTGGTTTTGACACTCGAACTTCGGATGTATGCATGGAACAATCGCTTTTGAATATTAAAATTGTGCGTCGAACCGTTTTGAGACCGTTACCAATTGCTATAATGTCAAACTTCTTTCCGAACGCCGTTACCATCCGATAACCCCACCGGCTCCATGGAGAATATAACTTCCTGTACAAAGAAAGCTGTTAGTATTCATTTGAATGACGGGCACCTCATTTTCGTACATAAGTTAGAGGATCGAGGGCTAAAACCGTTCGAAAACGTAACCACCGTCTTTGAGAGTCGAACATTATAGTGAATAGCATCGCCTGTCCTGCTGTACCGACAGTCAAACTTGGTATTCCGGAAGTAAATCCGCTGAACAGTACTGGTAATAGGCACCTTAATTCACGTTCAGAAAATTAAGTTAGATATTCAAACTGTCGGAGAACATTATCAATTTGTATGAAGCCATTATTTATACCGAATACCATGGCTTCCGAGAACCAAACCAGCTGTAGGAAGTGTTTTGCATACTATTCACGCAAAAAACTAATCAGTAGACATTTTGACAACGGGTCACGGTATTTTTCATGCAGGAGTAACAAAATCGAGAGTCAAACCGTGGTAGAACGTTACGTACATTTATATAGTCAATCTTTCAATGCAGGCCTTAACTTACGAGAAGATATCACGCTGTGTCGAGGGTACGATTTTCGTGTTTCAGAGAAGCCAATTATACTTTTAAGTTTCGGGCACCTTAATTTTATGTATGAGTTAGAAAGATCGAAGGTCAATCCGTTAGAGAACGATACAACTTTATTTGGGAGTTGAACGGCTAAATCAATAGCTACTCGTATCCTGTGATACCGAGAATCAAACTATTGAATTCCGGGAGAAAATCCGCGTAAGAGTATTGGCCTTAGGACACCCTATTTCACGTTATGAATATTAAAGTACCGAGCCCAACCATTGTAGAACATTACCTATTGGTATAATGTCAAAAGTTTTGACGAAGACCCTCCGAGTACATAATCCGCGTTATCGAGAGTATGTCATCGTTATCGAAGATACCAATTCGTATACATTTTTTGTAACGGGCCACCATAATTTCACGAATGAATTAAAAGATCTAGTGTCACACCATTCGAGAACGTGGCTACCTTCTTTGAGACTTGAACGGCTAAGGCAGTAGCATCACATATAGTTGTGATTCCGAGAGCCAACCCTGGTATTCCTGGAGTAAATACGCGGAGCACTATTAGCAATAGACATCCTTTTTTCACGGTAATGACTATTGAAGTAGATTGTCAAAACATTTTGAGAGCATTGCCAATTGGTATGAACTCAAACACATTACCGATGGCCTTTTCTTTCGGAGAAACTACCAGCCGTTTCGGGGGTATAACTTCGTGCTCGGAGAAAGAAATAAGTTTTTCATTTCTGTGACGGGCGCCCTAATTCCACCTACGAATTAGCGGATCCAGCGTTAATCACTTCGAGGCCGTTCCCACCTTCTTTGGGAGTGGAACAGCTGAGTTAATAGCTTCACCTACCTTGTGATTCCGAGAGTCAAGCCTGGCATTCCTGGAGTAAGTCCGCTGTACAGTAATGGCAATGGACAACTTAAGTCGCAGCTTGTATATTAATGTACAGAGTCAAACCGCTTGAGAATGTTACCAATAGGTATATCGTCATGCTCCTTACGGGGTTCCTTACCTTCCGAGAACAATAACCCGCTGACTCGTGGGTACATCTTCGTGTTCAAGGAAAGAAGTTAATCAACATTTCAGTGACATGCCTATCACGCAATAGAGAGTGACTTGCTTGGAGTAGAAGGAGACAAATTAGCTGCAATTTTAGCCGGCGGGCGCCTTATCTTCATGCATGAAAAAAAAAAACAAGTGAGTCAAACATATCGAGAGTGTTTACCACCATCTTTAAGAACAAAACCGGCCAAGTCAGTGGCTTTCATCTATCCTGTGATTCCGAGAGACAAACAAGTCATTTCGGAGTAAATCCCCTGAACTTGATAAGCAATTGACACGATAATTCACGGTATATGAACATTAAAGTCGCACGTCAAATCATTGTAGAAACGTTAGCTATTCGTACGGCGTCAAACTTTCTACCGACGGCCATACCTACCGTGAAGCCCAACCCGCTGCAGCAAGTGTCTTGCTCAGTATTCAAGTTAGGAAATTAGTTGCATTTAATCCGGGAATACATCGTTTGACTCCTAGAATATAGGAATCGGCCATGCTATGGACTTAGACGTTCGTCTCTCCAAGAAAGTGGTAAACGTTCTCGAACGGTTTGACCCACGATCTGCTATATAATACATGAAATTATGGTGCCCTGTCACTAATATTAATACTATCTTTCTTCTATGATCACGAAGCCACACCCTCTATACAGCACGATGGCTTCTAGGAAGGTAAGGCCTTCGGTAAAATCATTGACTCTATACCAACAGGTAACGTTCTACCAAGGTTTGACTCTGCATATTAATATCATTACCATGATATGTGGTGTCTAAGACTGTAAGGCGGATGTATTTTCGGATTAGCTGGTATGACACTCGGAATCACAGGATAGGTGAAGCTATCGTGTTATAGGTGCGATTTCACAAAATAGGTGGGAACAAGTAACTTACCGAAGTAACTTTGCATCAATTAGTTATGTCCCCAATGGATTGACTCTCTACTTTAATATTCAAATCGTGAATCATGATGTTTATTGACAAAGCTGCTGAGGGGATTTACTCCTGGGAATACCAGACTTGGCGCTTGGAATCACAAGTATAGGTGAAGCTATTGACATAGCGGGTCGACACTCAAAGAATATGGGATTCATGCTCGAACGGTTTTCACCATCGATCACTCAAAGGTATACTAATTTGTTTCTCTTATCACGAAGCCATACTCGCAACACAGCGACATACGTTCTAGGAAGGTAACGTTGCCTGCAAAAAGAATGACTTTATAACAATTTGTAATATTCTCCGACGATTGGACTCCCCACTTAATGCTCATGCCGAGAATTTAGATGTCTATTGCCAATGCTATACAGCGGATGTATTCCTAGGATGCCTGATTTGACACTCGGTATCACAGGATAGGTGAAGCTATTGACATAGTTAGTACGGCTCTAGAAGACGGCGGTAACGCTCTCGAATGGTTTAACACTCGATTTTTCTAATTCATACATGAAACTATGAAGCCCGTTTCTGAAATGGAGACTAATTTTCGTTCTTTCATCACGAAGTTTATACTATCGATACAGCTGGTCAGTGTTTCGGAGGGTAAGGCATTCTGTCAGAAGTATAACACTACACGAATATGTACTGTTCTAAAACGTCTTTACGGACTTCTTTAATATTCAAAACGTGAATTGAGGTGTCTATTGCCAATACTGTACAGCGCACTTACTCCTGGGATACCTGGCTTCATTCTCGGAATTACAGGATAGGTGAATAATATTGACTCAGCCGTTCGATCCTCAAAGAAGATGGAAATGTTTTCCGGCGGTTTAACAGTCGGTCTTCTTATTCATACATGCAGCTAAGGTGCGCGGCACTAAAATGTATACTAATTTGGTTCTCTGAACACGATGTCATACTCTCGAAACAGCGGGTTAGCATCCCAGAAGGTAAGGCCTTCGCTAAAAGGTTTGACTCTATAACAATACGTAACGTTCTACAAAGGTTTGACTCAGGACATTGATATTTATGCCATGAAATATGGTGTAAGGTGCAAATACTGTACAGCGGAATTACTCGCGAAATTGTTGCTCTGACTTTCGGAATCACATAACAGGTGAATCTATTAACTTAGGGCGTTCGACTCGCAACGAAGGTGGTAACGATCTCGGACGATTTGAACCTCGACCATCTAATTCATAGGGAAATCAGGGAGCCCGTCACAAAATTGTTTACTAATTTCTACTTCTGAAACACGAAGTTATACTCTCCGTTTGGGATGATGCCTTCTCCGACGCTTGGGCTAGCGGTCAGATCGTTTGACTCTATACCAATAGCCAACGCTCTACAGCGGAGTGACTGGCAAATTTTGTATTCAAACCGTGAAACTAAGGCGACTATAGCCAATACTGTTCAGTGTATTTACTCCAGGAATACGTGGTTTGACTCTCGAAATCACAGTTTTGTGGAGATATTGACTAGTCGGATCGACTCCCATAGAAGGTGGTAGCGTTTCTCGAACGGTTTTGTCCATCGATATTCTCATTCATGCATCAAATTCACTTGCCCATCACTGAAATGAATACTAATTTCTTTCTCCGAAAACGAAGTTATACTCTCGACACCGCGGGTTAGTTGTTCGGAGGGGTATGGTCCTTCCGTAAAACGTTTGACCTTATACCAAATGGTAACCATCTCTTACAGCTTGACGCTCTACATTAATATTCAAGCCGTGAATTAAGGAAGGGTATTTCCAATACTGTTCAGCGGATTTATGCCCGGAATACCTGGTTTGACACTCGCAATCGCTGGATAGGTGATGCTACTGACTTAGCCGTTCACGCACAAGCAAGTTTGTAAAGTTCACGATCCGTTTGACACTCGACCTTCTTATTCGCACGTGAAAGTATGTGTGCCGTCACTAAAATATATACTAATTTTGCTTCCTTGATCGCGTTGTTATACTCTAGATTCATCGGGATTGGCTCTCGCAAGTTAAGGCCTTCGGTAAGAAGGTTGATTGTATAGCAATGGGTAGCGATCTACGATGGCTTGGCACTGCTCCTTAATATTGACAACATGATATAGCGTGTCCATTGCCTAAAATCTTCAGGGGGCTTACTCCAAGAATACCTCGTTTTTTCACTCATTGAACCACAGGATATGTGAAGCTATTGACGTTGCCGTTCGTAGCTTACACAAGCTAGGAATATTCTCGAGCGGTTTTGACGCTTGACATTTTAATTCGTACATGATGTTAAGGTGCTCATGACTGAAATGGTGACTAACTTCTTTCTCTGAACACGAAGTTATACTCTCGATACAGGCGGTTTGTTTTTCGACAGATAAAGTCTTCGGTAACACGGTTGACTTTTGTAGCAATTGGTAACAATCTACGTCGGTTTGAGGGTCTGCTTTAATATTCAAACCGTGTAGTAAGGTGTCTATTACCAATAATGCTCAGGGGATTTATTCCCGGATTGCCTGATTTGACTCCCAGAATTACAAGATGGGTAAAGCTATTGACCTAGCCGTTTGAATCTCAAAGAGGGTGGTAACGTTTCTCAAACGGTTTTGACGCTCAGCTTTAATAGTAAAAACCGTAGAACAAGTCGTCAATTGCCAATACATTTCATCGTAGTTATTCACGTGATACCTGGTAGGGACAATTGGAATCATAGGACAGGTGAGACCTTCGAATTGGCCGTTCGACTCTAAATGCGCTTGGTAACGTCCGCGAACGGCTTGAGACTCTAAGTTCTATATCATTCGTGAATTTAGGGTGACGTCACTAAATTGTATAGCAATGTGTTTTCCTAAACAAGAAGATATACACTCGATACGTCTGGTTAGGTAAGGGATTCTGTATAACGTTTGAGTTTTACAGCAAATGTAACGCTCTCACACGGTGTGACGCTCGACTTTAATAAAGAATCCGCTAATTAAGGTGTCTATTGCCGATACTGTTCTGCGGATTTACTCCCAGAGTACCTGCATTGACTCTCCGAATCACTGGAAACGTGAAAATATTGACTTAGTAGTTCGTCTCTCAGTGCAGGTGGTAATGCTCTCGAACGGTTTGTCCCTCCATCTTCTAACTCGTACTTGAAATTGTGGTGTCCTTCGCCAAAATGAATTCTAATTTGCTTCTCTAAACACGAAGTAATGCTCTGGATATACGGGGTTGTCGTCTCGGAAGGTCAGACCTTCTGTAAAACGTATAACTTTATTCAATTACATATCGCTCTACAAAGGTATGACAGTCTGCATTAATATTCATTCCGAGAATTAAGGTGTCTATTACTAATATTGAACGGGGCATTTATTACCGAAGTAGCTAGTTTGCCTCTCGGAATCCCAGGATACGTGAATGTATTGACTTAGCCTTTCGAATCGCAGAGAATGTGGTCACGTTCTCGAAAAGTTTGCCTCTCCATCTTCTAATCTACACATGAAATTAGTGTTTCCCGGTGCTAAAATGTAAACTAATGTGTTTTCTATGAGCACAAAGTTATACTCTCAATACGTCAGGTTTAGTTCGCACTAGATAAGGCTTTCTGTAAAAAGATTGTCTCTGCATCATCAGGGAAAATTCTACAAGTGTTTGGTGATCTACCTTAGTATTCAT
The DNA here is from genome assembly GCF_051020765.1 of Lasioglossum baleicum. Taxonomy (NCBI): domain Eukaryota; kingdom Metazoa; phylum Arthropoda; class Insecta; order Hymenoptera; family Halictidae; genus Lasioglossum; species Lasioglossum baleicum. The sequence goes on from NW_027469590.1 coordinate 94,035, forward strand.
GCTTTGAACTAATGTGTCCGTTGACAGTAGTGCACAGCCAATTGACTCCAGGAATGCCTTCTTTGACTTTCTGAATCGCCGGATAGTTGCAGCTATTGATGTAGGAGTTACGGTTCTCGATAAAGGTCGTATCGTTGTGGAAAGGATTGACCCTCGCTCTTC
>NW_027469591.1:0-93511 GCF_051020765.1 Lasioglossum baleicum
TTTCGATAAAAAGGGGTACCTTGAGCACCCCGCAGAATTTTAAAAAATTGGTATAATTTGATTCTGAAAAATGAATGTATAACATGTGTATTCGTGTATATTTTGAAACTCGTAGGACACGTCCTGGAGTCTTTTTCTCCAGGAGAAAATTAATAAAAATATAAAATATAAAAATAGAAAATTAAAATTATTTTAATATTGTGTTATATGATTTGATCTTTTTTGGAAAGCTAGAGCAATTAGTTTACTACAGGATGTGAAACGAAATTTTTTCAAAATGCAATTGATCGGAATTGTTGAAAATTTAAAAAATACATTTTGTAGGTCTGTGTCAATTATATGCACTGTGAAAGTTTCATCGAAATCGATTGGTTCGGGAAAAAAACAACAGGCATTGAAAGATTTAAGAATCCTTAGATTTATTGTAGTTAGAGGCCGAAAATCGTGGAAATCTGCAATTTTTACCATCTTTAAACGTTTGTATGTAGTTCATTGCAACGTCGACCGATTTTGACGAAATTTTCAGAATATGTTAAATTGATACAGATCGACAAAACGAATTTTTTACATTTTCAATATAGGTCCGCATAAAAAAGTTGAAAATGCAACTTTTAGTATTTTTTCATTGCAATCTTTGAAAAAATTTACTTTTCACATCCTGTAGTAAACTCATTGATCTAGCTTCCAAAAAAGTGCAAATCGTATAGTACAATAACAAAATAGTTATCGTCTTTTTTAGAGCGTCCTTAAACTTTTGTCCACTACTGTAACTGCCTCAGGACTTTGCTATCTCATTATCGTAATATACTGGGTTGGAAAGAAAGTTCGTAGCGTTTTCAAATTAAGAATCGAAGATAAAATTAAGGTATTTATTCATATGTTTATTCAATAACACGAGAAGTTACCTCGAAAATGGCAAGAGTTAATAGAACAGAATGGAAAATATGGGATGGAATAAATCTCTGAATAAATATCTGAATTTTAGCTTTAAATTTTAATTTACAAACGCTACTAACTTTCGTTCCAACCCAATAGATACGTCCCAGATAGCATATTACGTCTTACAGACGTCGCTTTCTCGTCTTTTTTACGTCTTTACGTCTCTGAAAGACACCCTTTATACGTCCATAAAGACGTCTTTTTGTAGACGTCGTTTTTGCGGTTTTTTTTACATTACGTTTCAATTACATGTAATTGTAATTGGTAATTGCACTTGCTTGTAATTGTAGTTGCTTGTAATTGCAGTTACCAATTACAATTACATATAATTGTAATATTATTTTTGCAATTCCCAAGTAATTTTAATGCGATTACAAAAGTAATTGTAATTGGTAGTTGCAATTACAAGTAATTGTAATGGGTAGTTGCAATTACTTAACGTTAGAATGGCACTAAAAAAAGGTAATTAGATACCTACTCAATGTGTTTGGAAACATTTATTATTTATTAAATTACAATTCTTAAGAAATAGGTTCACTTGTCACTTACATTGACAATGTAGTTTTCACTAGGAAATATTTATTATTCTATCTATGAAATATCTATGCACATCTTTTACACATCTTTTTGGAGATCCTTCAGGCATCTTTTAAACGTCTTTTACGCGTCTTTCGGGGCATCTTTTAGGCGACTTTTCACGCATTTTTCCGGCATCTTTTAGACGTCTTTTTCAGACGCATAAAATCTTCAAATGTAAGAAAATGTTATAAAAAAATTAGAATCTATATGTATATATGTTACTACTTTCATGCACTGTTTGAGGGAATTGGTCTTCGAAAAGACCTTATTACAATTCAGAAATTTTTATGCAGTTGGAGGGATTCGAACTCGGGACCATGGTTACCATATTCTAGTCTCGCCAGGCCCCTTACCCTTCCGCCCCTCGTCCAGCTGCGCAGCGAGGCCCGCCTTTGCTTCCCCCACTCTTCCCACTAACGCTGACGCGTTAATTAATTAATGTTAATTAGTTAACGTTAATTAATTGATTAATGTTCTTATAATATAAATGTCTGTCGATTAAGTGACATACACGAATTCAAAGTAAATTAAAAGTAAACATTTTACTTTCAATATTAAATAAAGATTTATTTTACAGTTCTATATTTACAAGTTCCTCAGTCCGGGAAAAATCCTCTTTTGTACGTCTCATTCTTGCCGCAAAAACGACTTCTCCGAAGAGACGGCTTTTACACATCCATAAAGGCGTCATTTTGGAGACGTCGTTTTTACGGCAGAAATGAGACGTATAAAAGGTCCTTCCTTCAACCTTAAAAACGACGTCTCAATAAGATGCCGTTGTGGACGTATAAAGGGCGTCTTTTAGAGACGTAAGACGTAAAGGCGTAAAAATGACGAGAAAACGACGTCTGTAAGACGTCCTGTGCTATCTGGTTAGTAGCACAAAATATTGTATACATATTCACGTAGTATTAAATATACATCCAACCTGTTTTTAATATTCAAATATACAAGCTTTACACAGTGGCGATATCGTAACCAATGAGGCTCTACCGAGGTGCGATTATTACTAGTTGAAAACTTTATTCAAATATACATACAATATTTATGTTACATAATGTAACAAATTTTTTTTCTCGCTATTGTTACTCGTAGCAAAAAATGTTTCAGCAGAGGCTTGAATGGTATCGAGTGCAGCATATTTTGATGTTATTAGTTTTTTTGTGAGAGGACGCGTAAAGGTCATATAAAGTTCAACTTTGTTTTTTTAAATGGAATGAGATATTTTTTTATACATCAATCGATGCAGCTGGACATTCGTTATAAAAAAGTACAGTAAATTCTCTATAAACGCGAACGCATCGGGGGGATTTTGTCTCGTTTTTCGATCGTGGTCCTACTTTTTTCGAGCTTCAAAGGCCGAGCCGAACGTAGGGAAGGACAGCGCGTGTAAAGCGAGACCACGCGCGGGCCTTTGAACTGTGCCGGCGACTTCGACTCTCCGCGTCTCTTTCTTTTCTATACGCGCTATCCTTCCTTGCGCCCGAAACGTCCATCGTCATTTAAACCTCTACAGTTTAAATACTATCGAAGGAAAACTATCGGATTGGAGCGTTTGCATCCGTCAGGAAAAGACACACTTTTTGTAGTTTTTGAACTGTTTAAGTAATGTATTTAAGATTTATTTAAGATTTATTTAATTTTGTTTCTTATCAAAAAATTGTAATGGAGCGAGCGACGCGCGTGACTTGACACGGTGTTCGGTTTTGCGACATGATCGGTCATAGTTCATCGCGTCTTTATATTTGCGAAACCGAACGTTAAATAATAAAAATATAAAACAGTTCAGCATATTTTATAAAGTAATTTTTCTCGTTTTTTAATCTTTGCCTAGCGTCGAGATCGCAATTTCTCTTTCTTTTTCACTCGCTATACATACTCTTATGTTCTAAAGTCACTTCATACATATGTACATACCGTCAATTAAACCACTGAATTCTTTTAAATTATATCGTGTTTGGTTTCTTATCAAAAAATTGTAATGGAGCGAGCGACGCGCGTGACTTGACACGGTGTTCGGTTTTGCGACATGATCGGTCATAGTTCATCGCGTCTTTATATTTGCGAAACCGAACGTTAAATAATAAATATATAAAACAGTTCAGCATATTTTATAAAGTAATTTTTCTCGTTTTTTAATCTTTGCCTAGCGTCGAGATCGCAATTTCTCTTTCTTTTTCACTCGCTATACATACTCTTATGTTCTAAAGTCACTTCATACATATGTACATACCGTCAATTAAACCACTGAATTCTTTCAAATTATATCGTGTTTGGTATCATTTTAATCAGAAAAATGCCAGAAATAAGGTAGTGAAAGTCCCATAACAGAATCATGGAAAATGAAGAAGTTTGACTGTTGGTGTAACGTTATGATGACTCACGGGCGTTTGAACTGTGCCGGCGCGCTGCGACTCTGCGTCTCTTTCTTTCACATACGCTGTCCTTCCTAGCGCTCGAAACTTTCATCGTCAATTAAACCACTAAATTCTGCTTAAATTATATCGTGTTTGGTATCATTTTAATCAGAAAAATGCCAGAAATAAGGTAGTGAAAATCCCATAACAGAATCATGGAAAATGAAGAAGTTTGACTGTGGTGTAACGTTATGATGACTCACGGGCGCGTTTGAACTGTGCCGACGACTGCGACTCTCCGCGTCGCGTTAGTAGTGGTTCACACCGATATACCGAGCCGAGTCAGTGTATTAGTTTGGAGGGGATATTTTTGTCGCGTTTATCGTTGAAAGATTTTCGCGTTTATAGAGAATTTACTGTACTAACCTATGTATGTCGAAAAGCTAATAGTTCAGGAGATATTACAATTTCAATAACTCTAAAATACCATTACTGTCGTACTAAGACGTTACACAAGTAAGTAAACACTAACGTCTTAGTACGACAGTAATGGTATTTTAGAGTTATTGAAATTGAAATATCTCCTGAACTATTAGCTTTTCGACATACATAGGTTACTACTTTTTTATAACGAATATCCAGCTGCATCGATTGATGTATAAAAACTAGAGGGTTATTGTTGCTCGCTCGCTTCGCTCGCTCGCGGGTAGGACTGCTCTTGCGAGAGGGTTAGTGGTACACATGACTAGTAGGGCCTGCAGCTATTAATGTTTTTTATTTGGTGTGTGACTCTCCAAGAGCCACACAAAGAACTTCCCGATTCGTTAGTTGCAGTATATTATTATCATTATTTTTAGTACGTTTTAATAAGATTATACGTTTTCAGGGAAATTCAATAGTGTTCTACTTATCAAAATGTTTGCTATATGGCGTCACATTAAACCAACATCGTAGGCTCGTTGCTCGCTTGGTTCCTTGTTATAGCATACTAATGTTGCAAAATAAATTGTCTTAATTAGTTTTTCGCAAACGATACAACTCCTCATTATCCGGGTTTGCAGTATTGATCTTGGTTTTCTTCGATACTGTTAATTTAAATTGTCCCAAAATATATAAACTGCTCAATTTTGAAACTCTGCTCAGTGCATACTTTCTCGTATGTTTGTCCCTGACTTATATGAATCGTAATCGCTTCAGCAGGAACCACTGGAAATTGACTACGTGTGATTTGATATTTTTCCTCACTCGACATATTTACTTGATTCGATATTTTTATTATTGGTGTTAAATTTTGATCAATATTTGCATTTTTCGTATAATCACGATAACGAGTTCTTACTTTCACTCCTACTCTGGCCAATTGTAAATCTAACCACAATATAGACGGAATTTTAGTATTTTCTTGAAAAGTATAATAAATTTTAATATTCCGCATGCGCTCCATTAACTAATCCGTCTTCAACATCAATGTCATTAATAATTATCGTATATTTTATATTAATTTTCAATTTAATATCAGTTAATAATTCGTTTTGAACTGATTGTTTTTTTAAAGATGGTAATATAAATTTTTTTTTGTACTTTCATCGATATTCTTTGAATATGTATCCTCGGCAGTAGAGATGATTAACTCACTGTTGCATTGGGATAATTTTCGATTATTGTAAGCGGTGACATTAGCATAAGGTACAAAAAAAATAAAAAAAAATTTTTTTTAATTTTAAAAAAATTGATAAAAATTTTTTTATATAATTACGTTTGTTTCTTCGGTGAAAAAATTTCCGTTCTCTCGTATAAATTGCATTGTTGAATCAACTTCTTTCGAAAAAAACTAAAAAACTACTGGACCAAAGTGGACCAAAATCTAATCAGCTCTAAGTTACAGCGTGGCACATCGATTGCATCATTCATCATTCTGATCGCTTTGTTACTTTTTCAGAAAACGTTAACGAAAAATTTGATACCATACTCACGAACATACATACGCACACACATACACACACATACACACACACATACGAACATTTTGCTGAAAATAGTCTAAAATGACTGCAAAGAGACCATGAAACGTGAAGATCTGCTAAAAAATCGATTTTCGATTTTCGGGGTCATTACAATAACTTCCCTATAAAACCGGGAAGTTAAAGATACCTCATTCCATTTAAAAAAACAAAGTTGACCTTTAAATGACCTTTACGCATCCACTCACGAAAAAACTAATAACATCAAAATATGCTCCACGCGATACCATTCAAGCGTCTGCTGAAACATTTTTTGCTACGAGTAACAATAGCGAGAAAATCAAGGGGTCGAAATCGGGTGGGACAGCCTGTATATGTATTGTATATATCTACAGGGTGTTTAGCTACAGGTGGTAGAAAATTTAAGGGGTGGTTCTCGACGATAATATAAGACGAAAATGAAGAATAAAAAAATTGCGATTTCGGCTTCGTTATTTATTTATAAACAATTAAAAATCCGCCTAAAATGCTGCAATACTTCTAACAAAAGTGTACGTTGCGTACGTCATACAGGCGCGCGACAGTCTCGTATCAAGTGACAAACGCATGCATACCTTGGTTCTCATTTGGGGCCCCAGCGAGGTGAAAATGTTTAAAAAATCGTTGGACGACATTGAACCTACCTACTCGTTAAAATCCACAAGGGCATTTCTAATATCCGCCCTATGGAATTATCGAGTAGAAGATGTCAATGCCCTTTCACTTTTAAATTCTTCTCACACATATCCACAAATCCTTATCCTGCACTATAATTGTTCATAACACCGTACTTAATATACTGGAGTAAACGCTCTAGCACTACTTACAATATCATACACACGCACTACGAGTTTACAGAGAGTACAAGTTTACTGAGGGGAATCAGGAGAATATAAAGAACTGGTAATCCTTTAATGTTGAAACACTGCACTTTATTGAACTTGATTTACGTCGCGAGACTCGCTCACAGACGGAACGGATATCTTTGAGGTCATGCGATTTCTGCGAACGGAAATCTTCGACGCGTGCGAGAAGAATCGTTCGTACAAGCTAGCATCCGTATGCACACTAATTCAAGACAGCTGATGTGGATGTGGTCAATGCACACACATGAGATATTTCGCGGTCACAGACAGAATGAGAAAGAATCACGAAATTCATGAAAACAGGATAGACAATGTATTGGTATAGCAACGCGCGATGTTTGGGCGGTAGTTTGCTGTAGATCTTCATTTGTTTTATCGATCTGGCATCGACCTCATCAGCTGTCTTGAGTCAGTGTGCATACAGATGCTACATAGCTTGTATGGACGATTCTTCTTGCACGCGTCGTAGATATCCGTTCTCAGAAATCACACACGACCTCAAGATATCCGTTCCGTCTGTGAGCGAGTCTCGCGACGTAAATCAAGTTCAATAACGTGCAGTGTTTCAACATTAAAGGATTACCAGTCCTTTACATTCTCCTCATTCCCCTCAGTAAACTTGTACTCTCTGTAAACTCGTAGTGCGTGTGTATGATATTGTAAATAGTGCTAGAACGTTTATTCCAGTATACTAAGAACGGTGTTATGAACAATTATAGTGCAGGATAAGGATTTGTGGATATGTGCGAGAAGAATTTAAAAGTGAAAGGGCATTGACCTCTTCTACTCGATAATTCCATAGGGCGGATATTAGAAATGTCCTTGTGGATTTTATCGAGTAGGTAGGTTCAATGTCGTCCAACGATTTTTTAAACATTTTCACCTCGCTGGGGCCCCAAATGAGAACCAAGGTATGCATGCGTTTGTCACTTGATACGAGACTGTCGCGCGCCCGTGTGACGTACGCAACGTACACTTTTGTTAGAAGTGTTGCAGCATTTTAGGCGGATTTTTAATTGTTAATAACTAAATAACGAAGCCGAAATCGCAATTTTTTATTCTTAATTTTTGTCTTATATTATCGTCGAGTACCACCCCTTAAATTTTCTCCCACCTGTAGCCAAACACCCTGTATATAGATTCTAATTTATTTATAACTTTTTCTTAAATTTGAAAATTTTAGGCGTCTGAAAAAGACATTTAAAAGATGCTGGAAAGATGCATAAAAAGACGTTTAAAAGATGCCTGAAAGACCCCTACAAAGACGTGTAAAAGATGCATAAAAGAAGCCTAGAAGGCCCCTAAAACGACACCTAAAGATGCCCAAAAAATGCCTAATAGGTTTCTTAAACGTACGTCTTTTAGGCGACTTTTTAGACGTCTGTAAAAGGCGTCTTTAAGACGACAAAAATTCTTTTGAATGTCGTCTTTAAGTTGCACAGTTTTGTAACTAATTGTAAGACGTATAAAAGACGTAAAAGGACGTGTAAAAGACAAGAAAAATAAGGGAAAATGACTTTACAGACGTCTTTTAGACGTATTTATATCTTGCGGCAGGCGTCTTTCAGATGTCTTTGAGATGTCTCTGTAGTATGTCGGTATAAATTTCTATATTAATAGTTTACTGTAAAGCACAAGTGAAAGCTTTTGGATTCGAAGAATTGCAAGCTCTTTTTATCATTACAGGTCTTGAGAAACCTAAAAATTAAGTTGTGCAACCCTATATCGCCCCAGCACACGGTGGAGCCACGCGCAGGATCTCGTCCTCCAACCGAAGAAGAGATGGACGAGTTCGAAGAATACGCGAGTATCCATAAGGGGTATTTCGATTCTTCGGAGGATAAAATAATCAAACAAAATTGGAACTTATTCTGCGAGGTTTGTCATTTGACACCATTATATACAGGGTGTCCCAAAATTCCTTCAACAACCGGAAATGAGAGGTTCCTGACGTCATTTGAAGCGACATTTTCGTTAGCAAAAATGGCCGATGCGGCTTTGTTTAGGAGTTATTAACGAAAAACACTGATCAATCAGAGCACCGGCAGGCGAGCGTCGGTGGTACGTCGCATAGTTTGAAGGTATATTGTATTCTCATATATAAAACACAATAAAATTAAACATAATGAAGTATTTGAACGTTTATTTGACGTATATCACTTGACGAACGATCACCCGACCTATCGTTGCGATTGTCGCTGGCACTCCTTGTAGGCTGTGTGACTGTAATGTAATTTAAATTAGACATCTATTTCCCATGATTATATTTTCATTTACACAGGAAGTAAGGTAAGTATTTAATCTTTTTAACTTACTTCTCATCAACGAATTCTTTAACTTCTGGTGATAAAAATAAGAATAAGGTAGAGAAATAAGTTAAAAAGATTAACTACTTACCTAACTTCCTGTGTAAATGAAAATATAATCGTGTAAAATAGATATCTATTTTAAATTACATTACCATCACACAGCCTACAAGGAGTGCCAGCGACAATCGCAGCGATACGTCGGGTGATCGTTCGTCAAGTGATATACGTCAAATAAACGTTCAAATACTTCATTATGTTTAATTTTATTGTGTTTTATATATGAGAATACAATATACCTTCAAACTAGTGGGTTATCAAATCATTTCAACGAAAAAATGATTACGTTAGTTCTGTTCACAAAAATCGATTTCTTGCAAAATCCTGAGGTCGTAGACAAATTTTGAGACCAGATTTTAATTCGGCGTGCAAAAATCTTCGGTAAATGATATATAGCATGTTTAAAAAAAATTTTTCGGGCGTGGTAACGGAGAAACCACATTTTCTTGAAATTGTGAAACTTTAACGAATATTCTCAAGGTTAAAAAACGTTCGTACCATAATCTACCTATTTTCTCCAAGTATATTCTGCCAAGTTTCAGCTTTAATTTTAAAAAACTTTCATCGCTCTACCTCATTTCTATCGAAAGTTCTTTGATTTTGAATCGAGTTTGGTCGGAAGTTCCCACTATGTGCCGCGCCGCGCCGCGCCGTGACCGCAACGAACAAGAATTTCTCGATGATGTGAATCCTCTCCAATTTCGATGAGCTTTGGATATGCTGTCAAGACCATTATTCTGAACAATATTTCTCTTTAGACTTTCTGACGGTCGGGTTTAGTTTACGAGATAATCGTGAAAAACGTAACTTGTAAATTCATATGGGTGTTCATGATAGCGGACACCTCTTGCTAATAATATCTCCAAAAAAAGTCGACCACCAACTATTTCAAAGGAAAAAGATATTTAAAACGTCGAGTTTTATAACATATTTCAAGATCATAGGAATCGGTGAGGACCCACATCATCGGCAATTTTGCCCGAACGAGAGAAGAAGTATAGATACTGATTGAATTAAAAACTCACTTGTTCAGCCATGAATGCATTTGCTGCTTCGAAATGTGTGTCACTGAGTCACTGGGTGACGAACTGCACAGATATCTTCAGGTATACGGCAGTACCGATAGCTAAGGGACGTACAGCCAGGTCGACGAACTGCACAGCCGGTGGTAGATAGTTGGTATACTAAGGCCTAAGGGATGCGCGGTCAAGTCGACGATCCAGAATTTCACTTTTACTTTCGAATCGATAAATAATTCGTAGGTTTATTTCACGCAGATGCATCGAACTTTTTCCACACTCACGATCACTGTTTACATTTGTCAACACATACTTATGCACTAATTGCCATATCTCTTGTAATGCTGCACAAATCACAACAATCAGATAATGCGATCGCGGATTTTATGCATTTGTAGCAGAAATGAGTATATGCATTTTAAGACAGTAGATGGATTAAAATAATTTAAAAACACCAATGTATTATTTTCAACTAGTTAAAATGATTACAGTAAGAATCAAATATCTGTTTGGCTCCTGTCCCTTGTAATAGCAGCAGCCAACTTTCATTTTGCATGAAGAACCGCAGTCTAGTGATTAGTTTAAATATCACTATCAAAACCACAGTTAATAGCAACCGTTAGCTTTGAATTGACAAGACTTTGAAGATGTTCTCTGTACCGCCGCTCGAACGATACTGATTTTCCGCAAGATTTTTCTGAAGAATTTAGGAAGGGCATTATGCGTGTCGAAATTCGAAATGCACGCTGTAGCAGGTTTAGGAAAACGACGGGATGGTTAGACGAAAAACAGGATACGAGATGGACCGCTGTGAGACTAGAATTGATGGCATTCACATGTTTAGTTTTTCCTGCAGATTGGTGCGCAGAGTCGATGTGTAACCGCTTGAAAACGTTGTCTGTCCTTCTATCAGAAGGATCTAAGAAGAAGGATTTATGCTCATTTTTGCAAAGGAAAATGCTTTAAATGGCCTCAGGAAGCACCCATTCCCGGGAAGTGCAGGAATTTTGGGACACCCTGTATATATATTTGGTAATTATTGCGAAAGGGTCTGCGTACACCGATTTTGATGAAATTTTAATATGTTATGCAGCAACACACATTTTGAACAACTTTTTCCTTTTCCAATATAGGGGGTCGCTTTTAGTTTCCGAGATATTTGCAAAAAATTATCGCTAATACTGTATTGAATTCTTTGTATTCCTGCACGCTCCGTGGCAACGTAAGCTTGTCCCGGTGCGGCGTTTGTTTACATTTTGACGCTGTGGAGATGAGACAGAGATCAGGGTCTCACTCAGAAAACAGTGGTCATACATACAGGGTGGGGCATTTAAATGGGAACATCCAAAATATCTCGGTTGTTATTAGTCGTACAAAAAATCTCCACAGAACAAAGTAGTACTGTTTCAAGGGGCGAATTTGATGATGGTAAAAATTTTTTCTCAAGGCCATTTTTTTACAAGATTTCAAGGTCATCGACATTTTTTTAAACGGAATGAGGTATTTTTTAATACATCAATCGATGCAGGACATCCGTTATAAAAAGGTACTAACCTATGTATGTCGAAAAGTTAGTAGTACACGATATATTTCGATTTAAATAACTCTAAAACACCATTACTGTCGTACTAAGACGTTAGCGTTTACTTACTTGTGTAAGTAAGGCCCGACCATGCATACGAAAATCCAGAAGTAGTCTTTCAAAATTGAAAGCTCACTCTATACAGGGTGTCCCAGAATTCGTGAAAATCCCGAGAGGGGGTGGTTCCTGAGACCATTTCAAGAGATATTTTCCTTTGCAAAAATGTTATCCGCGGCTTTGTTTAGGAGTTATTAACGAAAAACACGGACCAATCAGAGCGCGACCTAGAAGCGAGTTGCCACAGTCGGCCAATAGACAGTTGGCGCGCCGGGCCGACTGTGGCAACTCGCTTCTAGGTCGCGCTCTGATTGGTCCGTGTTTTTCGTTAATAACTCCTAAACAAAGCCGCGGATAACATTTTTGCAAAGGAAAATATCTCTTGAAATGGTCTCAGGAACCACCCCCTCTCGGGATTTTCACGAATTTCGGCCAATAGACAGTTGGCGCGCCGGGCCGACTGTGGCAACTCGCTTCTAGGTCGCGCTCTGATTGGTCCGTGTTTTTCGTTAATAACTCCTAAACAAAGCCGCGGATAACATTTTTGCAAAGGAAAATATCTCTTGAAATGGTCTCAGGAACCACCCCCTCTCGGGATTTTCACGAATTTTGGGACACCCTGTATATGTATGACCAGAGTGACACCCTGTTTTATCTCTCATCTCTACAGCGTCAAAATGTAAAAAAACGCCGCGCCGAGACAGGCTTACGTTGCCACGGAGCGTGCAGGAATACGAAAAATTCACTACAGTATTTGTAATAGTTTTTTGCAAATATCTCGAAAACTAAAAGCGACCCCCTATATTGGAAAAGGAAAAAGTTGTTAAAAATGTCGAAATCTATATCATATTTAAATTTCATCAAAATCGGAGTACGCAGACCCTTTCGCAATAATTACCATATATTTTTATAATAAAATGTCAAGCAAAATTCTTTTATGATTGATCTAAAAATCTTTATTGTCTCTACATAGATGCACAACTGGCATCCTGAGCAAACGAAACCATTTCTACTCTTACGAGTAGGAAATAAAACAAATATACGCAGTAAAAGAGAGAGACGCAAATTTGTACAGTTCTTAGCAGACGGACTTCCACACAGGACGTTATACAGTGTGTACCACAGATTTAGAAATTTGTTTGCAGACCGTGTGCATAGAAGGTAAAATATACAGGGTGTTTCACTACAGGTTGAAGAAAAATTAAAAATTGCAATTTTTTATTCTGTATTTTCGTTATATATTGTCATGGAGAACCACCCCTTTTTTAAGTTTTCTCCCACCTGTAGTCGAACACCTTGTACAACATTATTAGTAATATAAGTTTCACAGTGTGTTATATTTATTTTATGTTTTTGTAAATTAAGGTTCCTTCCAGAGGAGGATAAAATGATCCTAGATCATTTAGAACGCAACGAAAATCTCGATGAGAAAAGAAAATACACGGACCTGGCACAAGTCTTGAAAAGAACACGAGCATCTATTTGGCGACGATACACGCTCTTGAAACAAAAACGAAAGGATACAGATAAACAGAAATCAAAGCTGGGATGCGAACCGCGGACTAACCCGGATAGAACGGGTCTTAGGGCCTAGAGACAGCGGGTTAACTCGCTCGGGGCGGATATTAAGCCGGTCGGAGCGGGTTACATACTATGTTGCTACAGTAAATGCTCCTTCGTTGTGAAGAATCGTCTATGCGATCGTTGTGACGTGCCTACCCACTCCACTGCCTGTCAACGCCGAGTCGGCCGAGTCGCTCCGCAGGGCGGCGACGATCGATGTCGGCTCGGGTATATCGGTGTGAACACCACAACATTGACTCGAGTGAATCACATTCTCAAACTTCTTAATTTTCATAATCGGTTTATATGGGACTTTTAATAGCTTATTCCTGGCGTTTCTCTGATTAAAATGATACCAAACACGATACATACGTCGCGCTGTGCTCCTACGGCTGTAACTCCGTTAATTTTCAAAAAGATGTTAAGTTGTTTATTTAAACATATGCTTGTATAGTTTGTGTTAAATGTATGATAAATTATTAATTATGCTTCATATGTAAAGTAAATATGGGACAAATTATATCGTGTTTGGTATCACTTTAATCAGAGAAATGCCAGAAATGTGTTAGTGAAAGTCCCATAAAAGGGACCTTTTCACAACGAAGGAGCATTTACTGTAGTAAGATCAGATAGATACTCTAGAGTCTAGACAGTTTACTTCAGAGATATACGAATAAGCATGTTTATGAAAAAAAGAGATCCTTCTTGTATTGCAATTTTCCTTTTTCATTTAGTTTTGGATGTTTCTTGATTTTTGGTTTTTTATCGTTTTGATTAAAATAAAATAATCTAAATACATCTAAACATATTTTGGTATCCTACACATATATATTTTTTAAGCAAAGATACTTTTAAAAAAAATGTGACAGGAGATTGATTGAAATATCGAAGATTAAATGTGGAAAACTCGCAAGGAAATTATTATTTTATATTTATTTAAAACGACAGTAGTATATTTAGATATTATGCACAAATTTAATGAAACTAATACATTTAATATATAACTATTTATTAAAAAATAATAATAATTAATGATTAAATATAATTATTGAAGTACAATAACTATTATACAGGGTGTCCCGAATTTAAATGGCAAAACTTCAGGAAGCGTGTAGGGGACCGAAAAACTAAGACAAAAAGTCTTTTAGAGATTTACTCGTTTTTGTTTCGTTTTGGAGAAAATCGCAAAAATTCAATATCTCGTTGTCAGTTGCTCTCTCGAGTTGTTGTAAAAAATTAAAAAAAAAAGTAAATAAAAAAGAATTTTTTTAAATGTAAATAAATAAGTACAAAAATGAGAACTGGTTTTGTTTCTCTTTTTGCTATTTTCTCCAAAACGAAGCAAAAACGAGCAAATCTTTAAAAGTATAATAATAATAACAATAATAATAATAAAAGACTTTTTGTCTTAGTTTTTCGGTCTACACGCTCCTGAAGTTTTGCTATTTAAATTCGGGACACCCTGTATAATAGTGAAAATATTACAATATTACATACACATATTGTACAATACACACTTACAATATTGAATGTACGCACACATACTATTAAATGATAGTGAAAACATAGATTGCCCTTTTACTAGTCTTTCAAATGTTACAATACCCATCTCAATATTACATACACATACAATCCACAATTACAATACTGTGTTTCCACACGTGCGCGCGCGCGCGCGCGCACACACACATACACGACCCACGCACTCGCGCATAAACTTGCAACTATGAAATTGCATTTGTTCGGACGACCATAATGTCGTCTAAAAAGTTATTATTTAATCTAGATCGTTGATCATTTAATATAAATTTCAATCCTGAAAATAATCTTTCAGCGGACACTTGCGTTGCTGGAACTGCATGTAGAATTGTTAGATTTAGACGAGATTAATACGGATAACATACGGAGATATATAAAGAGAACAAGCGGCGATGACGGTAACTGACGAACAGAACGGAAACGGAATCCAAGAACTATGGGACCCGCAATGGTCCCCGACGCTACGGTAGGTGGCGCGGCAGAAGATCTAAACTAATGGCGCGGCGCGAACTTACAAACTAATACATGCGGATTGTAATCGCTAACAACTCCCCTCAATCCGCAAATCTAACCACGACAAATCAATATATATTTAACAATCTAGCGCTGTTCCTATGTTTATCGCTGGTTAACGCCTTAGTTAAAACATCGGCGGCCATTTCTCCAGTGGGCAAATATTCCGTCGTTACTTGCTGATCCTTGACAGCATTGCGAATGAAATGATGACGGATGTCCACATGCTTCGTGCGACGGTGAAACACAGGGTTCTTAGCCATCCTTTGTGCGCTCTGATTGTCGTTGTATAAAACGATCGCATCCTGACTTCGAACACCCAGCTCTCCAAGCAAACGTCGCAAATAAATGGCCTCCTTCGTGGCTTCGGTCATTGCCATGTACTCGGCCTCTACTGTTGATAATGCAACAGTGGGTTGCTTCCTGGATTCCCAACAAATTGGAGCACCTGAAAATACAAAAACAAATCCAGTATACGAACGTCTATCGTTGCAGCAACCGCCCCAACCGGCATCTATAAATCCTTCCACGTCTAGATCATTTTTCTCAAAAGTCAGCGCTATGTTGGCAGTTCCTTGCAAATATCGGAGAACCCTCTTGGCTGCCAACCAGTGCTCTTCCAAATAATTGTCATTGAACTGACTTAAAGAACTAACGGCAAATGCCAAATCCGGTCGGGTTCCAATGGCCAAGTATGTTAAACATCCGACCAGCTCCTTGTACGGATATCTTCGCATGACTTCTAATGACGGAGATTCTGGCTTCACTAATTTAATGGAAGGGTCACAGGGCGTCAAAACGGGTTTGCAGTCCAGTATTCCAAAACGTTTTAATAGCTCTTGAACGTAGCCCTTCTGTGTCATTTGTATCTTCCCCTTCTCCTTGGATCCTCTTCTTATTTCGTTTAACATCTTTCGCGCCTTATTATGAAACTCTGTTGTTTCGCGCTTTGATCGTTCCTGAAGCATTTCTTCAAGAGATACCTCAAGGTGCTCGGGTATCCGCATATAGATGACTTCATCCAGTTCACCGTGTAGAAAGGCTGTCGAGACATCCAGATGATCCACAGTTAAACTAGAGGGTTATTGTTGCTTGCTCGCTTCGCTCGCTCGCGAGTAGGGTTGTTTTTGCTCGCTCGCTTCGCGAGCTCGCGGAGAGGACTGGTCTTGCGAAAGGGTTAGTGGTACGCATGGCTAGTAGTACCTATAGCTATTAAGTTTTTTTTTTGACTTGGTGTGTGACTCTCCACGAGCCACACAAAGAACTTCCCGATTCGTTAGTTGCAGTATATTATTATCATTATTAAGTGTACGTTTTAAGAAGATTATACGTTTTCAGGGAAATTCAATAGTTTTCTACTTATCAAAATGTTTGCTATATGGCGTCGCATTAAACCAACATCGTATGCTCGTTGCTCGCTTGGTTCCTTGTTATAGCAGAGTAATGTTGCAAAATAAATTGCAAATGCTCCACAATCAAACGCATTGTTTTGAAATTGAACTCTGTGAAATATATATTTCTTATTATATTTGTAAAGGGCATTCAAATAATCTATTACATCATGGTTCAAATGATTAGCATTAAAACTATTATAAATGTGTACATTGCCGTTACCATCAGATCTTGTGCAAATCCAATGTCCTACTACCTTTTCTCCAATTTCAGCACTGTATATTATCTGAATATTCGTCTCATGTTCTGGGATCTCTTGTAAATTATTCAAAAAAGCTCGAACGTAACCAGTATCTTGAGCAAAGTTGTATATTCCACGCTCGTTTAGATTTCTGTTCATAATTTCGTGAAATAAATTAATATGTTTACCTTGTAAATAACAATCAGGGTTTATGACTTCTTTACATTCGGCTGTTTCTAAAGCATAGTTATAACCATCATTGAGGAAACATTCTGCAGGCACTGCATATTCATGATTACACTGTCCAACAGCCAAAAAGTATTTCGATTCCCACTATGCGATTCTTGTAGAGTTTTCCGCGCTGATTCCGAATCTGGTTTTAATTTTTTTCCTATACGTCCAGTTTTTGAGAAAATGGAGTTTAAAAAAGAGACATATTTTTCAACTTTAAACAAATATTGCGATGTTATTATAAAAGATATTGAATTGTTCTTTACAGCAAAAGATTCTGTAGACTTTCCCGAATACAGTGATATCCAATATTAATACATTATGATTGTTTAAACATGTTTAAACAATTATTAAAGACGGAGATGCACCACTTTTGCACCAATTTTTGCGGATATTTTCGAATTTATCTCAAAAAATAAGGGTCCAGCGAAAAATTGAACTATACCACGCGAAAGAGCAGACTTTTATCTTGAGAAACCCCCCTGTGAAGTTTGCATGGTCGACGTTTTTATCGAACCAGAAAGCAAAATATCTTCGCGCGCTCCATTAACCAATCCGTCTTCAACATCAATGTTATTAATTATCATATATTTTATATTAATTTTCAATTTAATCTCAGTTAATAATTCGTTTTGAACTGATTGTGTTTTTAAAGATTGTAATATAAATTTTTTTGTACCTTCATCGATATTCTTCGAAAATGTATTCTCGGCAGTAGAGATGATTAACTCACTCTTGCATTGGGATATTTTTCGATTATTGTAAGCGGTAACATTAGCATTAGTTGCATATAATCTTATTGCTATATCTGGAACATCATTTTGATTTTTAATTTCTCTCGATTTAATTAATTTTATGTCATCTTCAAACATTTCTCCAAGAGCTAAATTATTTAGAGCATTTATAAATGCCAAATCATCTTTTTGTCGCATAACTTCCGTCAATTCATAAAATTCAAATTCGTTCCATAGTGGATTAATATCAATAAAGGGAGCCATTTCGTTTCGTCTCGAGACTTGATAAACAGGTTTATCTCGTACAGGTGGTAATTGATTTAAATCCCCAACTGCTAATACAGAAAGACCACCAAATGATTCATTTACACCATTTATTTGCCTTAAACGTGTATCAATGTAGCCTAGTATTGTGCAACTTACCATCGATATTTCATCAATTATGAGTAATTGTACTTTTGATAATTTTTCACGAATATTGTTGGCTAAGTCGCTTGACAATTGTGGTAAACTAACTCCAAATTGATTAATTGGTAAAGCGAAAGCAGAATGAATTGTTACTCCATTAATTAAAAAAGCAGCCTTGCCGGAAGGAGCACATAATAATACTATTATTTTATCCATATCTCCGCCGGGCAATTTATCAAAATAATTAGTTATTAATTGATATAGTGTTTTAATCACTCTACTTTTTCCAACACCAGCTGAACCACTTAAAAAAATTTTAAATGGAACTTTATGCAATTTAAAACAATTCAATGTATGCATTACAAATTCTTTTTGTTTACAATTTAATTCTTTTACCATATCATGAAGTTCATTTTCGTTTACTCTTGCCGGACATGTGTATCTACTTTTATGAGAATCTTTTTTTATATTTTTTTCTTTAGCATTGTCTTGTTCACCACCTTGTTTGAATATATCAATATGTTGAGTACACGAATTTTCCTTAGCAACATATTGTTCTGCTTTTTGGTTCTCTATTTCACGATTATCATTTTCCACTTGTTCCAAAGCATCATCCATAGCTTTATCACTAATTGTTGAAAATTTTTCTTGATTTGTTTCAATAACATTTATGTTATTTTTATAAACCATTTCATGATCAATATTTTCAACTTCACTTGGTTCATCAAGCCAAGGCATGAATAACAATATTCTCTCTCTATAATAATTTGATGGATCTTGTTTCAAGTTATATCGTCTGTATCTAATAATAGCTGTTTGCTGCCGAAATCTGAAATCATTTACTTCGTCATTTTCATCATTATTGTCAGCATCACCTTCCTCTTGTTTCTTTTTCCTGATCTTTTGGTAATTCACTGCAAAATCAGCGAGGCACATATCATATAAATCAATATCTCTTCTACTATAATTATCAAATATATCATCCATATAAATTTCGGTGGATTCTTCATTTAATTTTTTTAAAGCATTCTCAGATTTTAACATTAATACACGTTCTGATATCGGATTGGTATTAATGTATACTGTCTTTCTACTTTGCTTTGATAAAGGTAATGATAAAACATGATAGGCTGCTTCTTGTGCAGACATTAAATTACTATTTAAAAAAACATTGGTAATATTTCGAAATTTTTCTCTAACAGTCTTATTGTTATTATCACAATCGATAGCAGCTTCCCTTAATAATTTTGATAAACCTCCTTCAATTTTACTAATGTAATTAGTTACATAACTCACCGCCGAATATTCGTCAAGTACAAACTGTAAATCCATATTCGATTCGAATAATTGTAAAATATCTGCATTATAACCATTAATATTTACTTCAAGGCTGGATCGTTTTAAGAATACCCGTTTTTGTTTTAAACCACTTCGAATAGCTAATAGGTATTCTTCATCAGTCATATTCAGTTTCTCTAGAATTTCATCATAGCTCATAACTATTTTTTTCTTATAAAATTCATTTAATAATTCATCAATAAGTTTATAGGGTTTTGGTACTATTTCATTTTTATTTAATGGTTCCAGAATCATCGTTCTTCTCATTACTGGATAAGGGATATGAAATCGACACCGCTTATTTTTTTGTCCTTTGTAACAACTATGATTATGTTTGTGCATTTGAAATTTAATATATGGATTATTTTCATCATATCTACATGTGATAAATCGGTCAATTAAATCAATCAATTCTTTGTTATCAACATGATCGTGTCTATCTTTAACACTATTGTACATAGGTGCTCCATTCAACCACAGAAAAATATGTTCATGTGGACTTCCACGTTGCTGAATTTCCACTCGTTCATAACTATCCACAACCTCATATTCTCCGAAAATACTTTGTTTTTGTCTTAATAACCACATAAGCTTATGTGCTTTATGATCGAAATATCGAGCGCATGTAACGGGATCATTTCTAATTAGATCAGTTTTGGTATTGTAATCCAAATTGAATGTGTCTTGTACAGATAACGTTTTTTCATCATCGCGATATTTCATCAATGTCTGCAATAACTCAGGCCAGTAACTTTCTGCAGCCGACACTGTCATAAAGAAAGTGGGTTTACCCAATTGACGGATCATTGCTAGTAACTCTTTCTTTTTTTGTTGCCAATATGCTGGCGATGAACGAATATTTTTAAGTAACTTGAATCCGTCATCAAATTCAATCAAATTATTCATAAAATCCGGATTCAAAACATCTTGAGCACGTAAATTCTTATTCGTATTCATTTTTATTCGTCTCAAACAGACATTTATACTAGACTAGCTTTTGCCCGCGGCTTCGCTCGCACAGAAAACAATTTAATGCCCTCGGAAATTGATATTGTTTCTCCATATAAAACCTTTTAACCCCCCATTCACCCCTATAGAGTTTTAATTTTATGTCATGCCGCAATCTTAGATTTCAAAACCCCTTTTCACCCCCTTAGGGGATCAATTTTTTAAAATGCCGAAATGGGTGTTCGATTAATTATATCAAAGAGCATTAAGGCCAAGTATGAAGTAAATCCGACCACGAACAAAATATTCCTCATACAAACGTTGCAACCTCTTTTCACCCCCTTAGGGGTTGAATTTTTTAAAATGCCGAAATAGGTGTTTGATTAATTATATCAAAGAGCATTAAGACCAAGTACGAAGTAAATCCGACCACGAACAAAATATTCCTCATACAAACGTTGCAACCCCTTTTCACCCCCTTGGGGATTGAATTTCGAAATATCCTTTCTTATCCCTTGTATAGATCATAAGGGAAACCTCTGCGCAAAATTTCAGCTTTCTAAGTCCAAGGGTTTAGCCTGGGCGTTGATAGGTGAGTCAGGAGTTCGCTTTTATATATATAGAAGATAAACATGATATCTCTAAACATTTTTTAGCCATAAATAAAATCCTAGAAGGAATGCATGATCTTCGATCATACCGTCTAACTTCGGATCTTATACGATCCGAATAGGATACTGATTTCGGCAAATTGAAAGAATATCCAGCAAATATTCTTGGGAAACACAATTCATCCAAATCATCCATTTTATGCCATGGTAATGGATATTTTCCCTGTCCTGGTGCAATAATATTCACAACGGAAGAATGTCCTTCTGCTACTGCAGCATTATTATCAACAAGTAATACTTCATCATTATTTATTTGATCTAAACTGATTGCATTTTTATTTTCCAATTCCATATTGTCAATCATTTCTTTCTCACCTACTGCATCATTATTGTCAACTATGAAATTAATTTCTTCGCTACCATAACTTGCATAATTTTGAAAATACTTTTCATCTACTTTAATAGCATATTTCACATACAATGGTGTTTTCACTAAATGTTGTAATGCTTTACAAATTACTCCTGGTCTGACTGATTCGAACATATAATCACTTTTATGATCTTTATGACGTTTTAATTTCAGTTGAATTGTTTGCATTTCCGTAAATTTTCGAGGCAATACTTCTAACATATTATTCACATCGATTTGAATATTAACAACACTACCTTTGAGGCCTAATTGTGGATTTAAAGCATATGGTTTCAGTGCGCGAATTTGCATAAAATTCAAAATCGGTGATACCATTCTTACCTCAAGATCAGTCAATTCTTTCACTGATTTTGGAACTGTGGGAAACTTGAGACCATTGCTTGTTGACAACTTATATACTTTGCCTCTATAAGCATAATTTTTACAAGTTCCACAAATAAAACCTGACGGAAAATTATTTATTTGAGATAATATTTCATCATTTGCTTTATCGATTCTCAATTCATTTAATTTTACAACGGCAGATTTAAAAAAAAGACCTTCACAACAGCAACATATGAACGAAGGCGTTTCCATACGACATTTGATAAATTGCCATTTCAATTTCGCAGTGGTATTGTCATCTTTTTGATTCAATAAACAGTTATATAAATTATCTCGAAACTTTAATACATCAATGTCTCTCTTTTCTTGTTGACATATTGTTTTTTTTAATGATTCTTGATATTTATATCTCAAGCTTTGTCTTAATTTTCGTATTCTTTGAACATTATTAAGTGTTTCTTTACATTTGTATTTTTATGTTTCCTCATTATTCTCATGTGGTTAATATTTTGTTGTAATTCATTTTTCTTATACACAAGATTCCTCCGCAACATCTTATTTCGTGAAATATTTTCAGCAAGTTCTCGGGACTTATATGCATCATTATGCCGTAGTATTTTATTTCGTGTAATATTTTCGGCAAGTTCTCGGGACTTATATGCATCATTATGCCGTAGTATTTTATTTCGTGCAATATTTTCGGCAAGTTCTCGGGACTTATATGCATCATTATGCCGTAGTATTTGATTTCGTGCAATATTTTCGGCAAGTTCTCGGGACTTATATGCATCATTATGCCGTAGTATTTTATTTCGTGCAATATTTTCGGCAAGTTCTCGGGACTTATATGCATCATTATGCCGTAGTATTTTATTTCTTGCAGAATTTTTGGCAAGTTCTCGGGACTTATATGCATCATTATGCCGTAGTATTTTATTTCTTGCAGAATTTTTGGCAATTTCTTTTGCAATGTAATTTATTCTTTGTCTCAATATCTTCATCCTACTTAGTGTTTTTCTATTTTCCAATTGTTTAAATTCTGGAATTTCTCGTTTACGTTTAATTCGATTTAAATTTGTTTCATTCTCTTTGTTACGATAATCGTCATTTTCTCTTGTTCGTTTATTTCGATGTAGCCTCATTTCATTTTCTTTTTTACGAAAATCGCCATTCAGTCGTTTCCGTTGCATTCGTTTGCGATTAGATTCAATGTATTTTTTTTTCTTCCAATCAATATTATCACGATATTTTTTTTTGTTTCGCATTCTATTTTTCTCATATTCATCATTTTTATTATATGTACTTTTAGACCGCAATTTTTGCACGGCCTGTCTTATTTGTGCATTCCGTTTTTCTTCTTTTTCGCTCTCAGTGACAACAATATTATTACGGGAGAGATAATCATTTTTTCGTTTTTTATTGATGGCTTTTCGTGATTGACGTTTTACCTTCATTTTCGTATTGTCGGAAAATTGTATACTATTTATTATTCAAAAGGTGTCGCCCCTGGCTGACAATTGTATTTTTTTCAAAAATGAGTGTCGCCCTTGGCTGACAATACAATATTTTATTTAGTACTTTGTGTCGCCTACGGCTGACAGTTGTATTTTATTCAAAAATGAGTGTCGCCCTTGGCTGACAATACAATATGTTTTATTTATTTAGTACTTTGTGTCGCCTACGGCTGACAATTGTATGTAATTTATTTAGTACTTTGTGTCGCCTACGGCTTACAATTGTATGTTATTTTTTAGTACTTTGTGTCGCCTACGGCTGACAATTGTATGTTATTTAGTACTTTGTGTCGCCTACGGCTGACAACTGTATGTTATTTATTAGTACTTTGTGTCGCCTACGGCTGACAATTGTATGTTATTTAGTACTTTGTGTCGCCTACGGCTGACAATTGTATGTTATTCAAAAATTTCTATTATACACAAATATATATAATAATATAAATGTATGTATATTATAGACAATATAAATGTATGTATATTATATATAATATAATCCTATGTCATTTTATATATATATATATATATATATATATATATACAAAAAGTAATAAGGAGTAATGTTTAACAAAAAAAAAAATTAAATTACAGTAACTTTCTTATGAATCTGGAAGTTAAAAATAATTTGTAAATAAACAGACAAAATTCTTACCTGTTTCAATATGAAAAGAAACTCGTAAGTTATATTCACCCTATACGAAGTGATCACCATGAGTGTCACAGTAGAAATGATAATGAAAATATTTACAGTGAATTCGTCACTCATCCACATCCACACTCAAATATATTTCGTCGTTTGTTTTCTTTAATTGGTTAGAATGTACCAGGTACAGTAGGTGAGACGAAGGTGAGACGTTCAGGGGCAAGGAAAGAAGTACTGCTACCATAAACGAGCGCGTGACACACACATATATATTATACTAGCTTTCCCCCGCCACGCGTTGCTATGGCACAGTATTTTTTAAAAGCATATACGTATTGAACGTGTTTGTGATAATCTATTTCGTTCAATTCCATTTCGATTTTCGCGTTGCTTTGTAGTTCTCTCTCTCACCCGCTCTTCTTGATCTCCTCTCTCTCTCTCTCTCTCTCTCTCTCTCTCTCTCTCTCTCTCTATCTATCTGTCTGTCTCTGTCTCCGTCTCGCTCTCTATGACTGTCTCTGTGTATCTCTCGCTCTCTCCCTCTCTCTCTCTCGCACTCACCTACGTAGAAAGCTGCGGTTTGAACCGTTAGACGCGGCGTTTCTTCGGGAAGATATTAGAGCAAACCGCACTCGAAAAAGTCCATTTGATCAAAAGGTATAAGCAGAAACGTGCCCAAAAGAGAGCGAAAAAGTTGACTTTTTTCACTAATGACGTCACAACTTTTGAACCAATAGACTTTTTTGAATGCGGTTTGTTCCTCATAATGTTCAAGCCCCAGGTTTCTACGTTGAGCCGTTCTCAAGTGACGCCGTTACAAACATACAGACAGACACGATTTTATTAAATATATACAAACATCCATTTTTATATACTTGCCTATAAACTAAAGAAGAATGGAATATTTAATCATTTAAAAACAAAAGAATAATATATTCATATCCACGGCCAGCAATTAACACAATTCGTATGGAAACGATATTTGTTAACGGTTGCAGCGCCATCTACCGCGGCGAGTTACAACAAATTGAATAGCGTAAAAACTTTCTCCAAGAAAAAAGACATATATGTGCCTAGTGTCATGTTGATCGGTCAAACAGTTTCGAAGTATATTAATCATATACAGGGTGTCTCAAAATTAGGTCCGGAGCCGAAAATGGGAGGTTCCTGAGATCATTTCAAGCGACATTTTCCTTTGAAAAAATGTCGTCCGCGGCTTCGTTAACGAGTTATTAACGAAAAACACGGACCAATCAGAGCGCGAGCTAGACGCGTGCAGCCCGGCGCGCCGGCAGCCGAGTGTCGGTGGCACGCCGCGATGTAACGAACAAAAGTTTCTCGATGATGTGAATCCTCACCAATTTCGATAAGCTTTGGATATGTTATCAATACCATGATTCTGAACAACATTTCCCTTCACAGTTTCTGTCGATCGGCTTTAGTTTACGACATTATTGTAAAAATTTGTAATTGTAAATCGATCGATGTACTATTTCCTATCCGATTTCGATAAGCTTTGGATATGTTGTCAATACCATGATTCTGAACAACATTTCCCTTTACAGTTTCTGTCGATCGGCTTTAGTTTACGATATTATTGTAAAAATTTGTAATTGTAAATCGATCGATGTACATACTATTTCCTCGCCGATGTCGATGAGCTTCATTTCAAAGGAAAAAGATATTTAAAACATCGAATTTATAACATATTTCAAAGTCATCGAAATCGGTGAGGACCCACATCATCGGCAACTTTACCCGTACGATAGAAGAAGCACAAACTTATTGAATTAAAAACTCACTTATTCAGCCGTAAATCCATTTGACTACCACATACAACCACCACACTTTTACATAATCTTCGAATCGGTGTTTTCGAGAATCATATGATTCTCGAAAAATCAATATCTCCTTGGGAACGATTTCATTTGTTTTAAACGACGCCTTCATCGAATACATTGTACGCTGGGAGAGCACAGTTTCGCGCGGCATCGCGAAGAGCATCGAACTCTTTCCGCGTCGGAGTAAGTAATTTCGTTCGATATCGATACGAGTTCTAAAAGTGTGCTACGAGTTCAACAATTATGTAAAAGTGTGGTGGTTGTATGTGGTAGTCAAATGGATTTACGGCTGAATAAGTGAGTTTTTGATTCAATAAGTTTGTGCTTCTTCTATCGTTCGGGTAAAGTTGCCGATGATGTGGGTCCTCACCGATTTCGATGACTTTGAAATATGTTATAAATTCGATGTTTTAAATATCTTTTTCCTTTGAAATGAAGCTCATCGACATCGGCGAGGAGATAGTATGTACATCGATCGATTTACAATTACAAATTTTTACAATAATATCGTAAACTAAAGCCGATCGACAAAAACCGTCAAGGGAAATGTTGTTCAGAATCATGGTCTTGACAACATATGCAAAGCTTATCGAAATCGGACAGGAAATAGTACATCGATTGATTTACAATTACAAATTTTTACAATAATATCGTAAACTAAAGCCGATCGGCAGAAACTGTAAAGGGAAATGTTGTTCAGAATCATGGTATTGACAACATATCCAAAAATTATCGAAATCGAATAGGAAATAGTACATCGATCGATTTACAATTACAAATTTTTACAATAATATCGTAAACTAAAGCCGATCGACAGAAACTGTAAAGGGAAATGTTGTTCAGAATTATGGTATTGACAACATATCCAAAGATTATCGAAATCGGATAGGAAATAGTACATCGATCGATTTACAATTACAAATTTTTACAATAATGTCGTAAACTAAAGCCGATCGACAGAAACTGTAAAGGGAAATGTTGTTCAGAATCATGGTATTGACAACATATCCAAAGCTTATCGAAATTGGCGAGGATTCACATCATCGAGAAACTTTTGTTCGTTACGACATCGCGGCGTGCCACCGACACTCGGCTGCCGGCGCGCCGGGCTGCACGCGTCTAGCTCGCGCTCTGATTGGTCCGTGTTTTTCGTTAATAACTCGTTAACGAAGCCGCGGACGACATTTTTTCAAAGGAAAATGTCGCTTGAAATGATCTCAGGAACCTCCCATTTTCGGCTCCGGACCTAATTTTGAGACACCCTGTATATAATTCACATGAATAACCCGCACACTTTTGAAGATTTATATCGTTATAAAAAAGTACTAACCTATGCCTGTCGAAAAGTTAGTGGTTCTGGAGATATTTCAATTTAAATACTGCTAAAACACCATGTAATTCCTCGATCGAAGTCCAGTGCCTACTCACTCCACTGCCGGCCAACGCTGCTCCGCGCCGCGCCGTAGAGCGGCGATGATTGATCTCGGCTCGGGTATATCGGTGTGAACACCACACATTGACTCGATTGAATCGAGTTCTCAAACTTCTTAAATTTAATGATCGGTTTATGGGACTTTTACTAGCTTATTCCTGGCGTTTCTCTGATTAAAATGATACCAAACACGATATAATTTCAACGTTATTTAGTGGTTTAATCGACGATGAAAGTTTCGAACGCAACGAAAAAGAGCGTATTGGAAAGAAAGAGATGCGAACCGGCGGCGGCTACTGTTCGCGTCTCTTTCTTTCCAATACGCTCTTCTTCGTTGCGTTCGAAACTTTCATCGTCGATTAAACCACTAAATATTGGCCAAATTATATCGTGTTTGGTATCATTTTAATCAGAGAAATGCCACGAACATGTTGGTGAAAGTTCCATAATGATATCATAGAAAATAAGAAAGCTGAGGTCTTGGTGTTTCATTGTGATGAGGCACGGGCCTTTAAACTGTGCCGGCGACGGCGACACGCGATCCTATTTCATTCTGTCCTTCTCTATGTTCGGCTCGTCGTTTGAAGTCTCGGCGCGGTAGACGCAGTCATAAAAATATAGCCTCCGTACTCTACCCAAGTCCGTCCAACACCCGGGTGTTGGGACTCCGATCGAAAAATTATGTAATTAGTTTTTCGCAAACGATACAACTCCTCATTATCCGGGTTTGCAGTATTGATCTTGGTTTTCTTCGATACTGTTAATTTAAATTGTCCCAAAATATATAAACCGCGCTCAATTTTGAAACTCTGCTCAGTGCTACATACAACATTTGTAAAGTTCGCCTTTCTGATTTTTTAAAATCCAAACATACTTTCTCGTATGTTTGTCCCTCACTTTTATGAATCGTAATCGCTTCAGCAGGAACCACTGGAAATTGACTACGTGTGATTTGATATTTTTCCTCACTCGACATATTTACTTGATTCGATATTTTTATTATTGGTGTTAAATTTTGATCAATATTTGCATTTTTCATATAATCACGATACCGAGTTCTTACTTCCACTCCTACTCTGGCCAATTGAAAATCTAACCGCAATATAGACGGAATTTTAGTATTTTCTTGAAAAGTAATAAATTTTAATATTCCGCATGTGTGCTCCATTAACCAATCCGTTTTCAACATCAATGTCATTAATATAATTATCATATAGTTTATATTAATTTTCAATTTAATCACAGTTAATAATTCCTTTTGAACTGATTGTGTTTTTAAAGATTGTAATATAAATTTTTTTGTACTTTCATCGATATTCTTCGAAAATGTATTCTCGGCAGTAGAGATGATTAACTCACTCTTGCATTGGGATATTTATCGATTATTGTAAGCGTAAAATTCGTCGTAAGGCACAAAAAAATTTTTTTAATAAAAATTTTTTTTTTAATTTCCAAAAAAAAATGGAAAAAAATTTTTTTTTGTAATTACGATTGTTTCTTCGATGGAAACTATCCGTTCTCTCATATAAATTGCATTGTTGAATGAACTTCTTTCGAAAAAAACTAAAAAAACTAAAAAACTACTTGACCAAAATGGACCAAAATCTAATCTGCTCTAAGTTACAGCGGGGCACATCGATTGCATCATTCATCATCCTGATCGCGTTGTTACTCTTTCTGAAAACGTTAACGAAAAATTTGATTACATAGAAACGGCCATACGCACGCACACACGCACACACACTCACACACACACACACACACACACACACACACACACACACATACGAACATTTTGCTGAAAATAGTCTAAAATGACTGCAATGACCTTGAAACGTGTAGATCTGCTAAAAAATCGATTTTCGATTTTCGGGGTCATTACAATAACTTCCCTATAAAATCGGGAAGTTAAAAAATAATACATATAACCCGGTGGGATTTCTTTTTCTCTCTACTTCTATATAATTAAACCAAAAACCACGGGAGTACAGAAACGTTGTGCACGAAACGATTTATCATCGATCAAACACAAAACCAAATTAGAGACACGAGAGAAAGAGAGTAAGATCTCAAGACGCACATAGGCCGTCATCAATACGATTCAACGCGAACGTGGCGATGAAATGGCAATCGCACAGATTAGCGAGGACACGTCGACGACGGGGAATAATTCCGACCCGATCAAGTACGACGTGCTCATCCCGCACATTGCTGCGCTTTGCTCCGCTGTTCATCGATCATCAAAGCGTTCGGTAGAACGAGAGATCTCTTTCGTCTCTTCCCTCGAAGACTCGAAAAGGAATGTGTTTGTCGAAATCGCCGGCAACGACGACCCTCCGCCGTATGGCAATTATAACGTAGAGTTAAGAAACTCATCCACGCACAGGCATATTCTCTCCCTGGGGCTTAACATTGCCACACCACACACACTCTGTGTGCCACACAGTATTCTTTCTTTCTTTTATAATTTGTGTGTCCATCTCTGTAGTCTCGCGAGACTCTGGTAAATATACCTCTTTCTTATACGCATCATTTCAGGCGACGTCGGGAGCGCGTTAAATGTTCATGAGTGAAAACGCTTCTTTCCGCATGGCGAATCGTTTCGCAGAGAAGGTGAGAGATTTGGAGATCCTCGTCGAAGCGGTGCCTTACAGGCGGTCGTATTTTCAATACGACTCACGTCACCGTAAAAACACTCACGCAAGTCCGAACGTAAGAAATACCAATCCCTACTTCGCCTCTCGTGGAAACTAGATATATATTTGTATGTGTTTATAAGACGCAATGCAAAAATTGGCATTTTTCACAGAACCGCGACAAACGCCGACGAAACGCCCATCATTCGCTCGTACGTAGCATCTTTGCAACCCGACTCCGAAACGCTCTTTGGCGCCCTCCGAAAATATATTTGGAGAGGTAAGCGACGGCGGGGACTTACAAGAGCTACGCAAGCAGTTTATGGTTACGTAAACGACCCTCAGCCAGGCGTGGTCCAGGAATTGTATCCGTGGACCGCAATGTGCGTTCGAAATGTCGATGTTCATGTGTCCTGCAGTTCACACGTTGACGCGCAATTAGCTGCGTTCTTCATCGACCCACGAGCCAAGTGATCCACCGTTCAGGGTAATCGTATATATTTTTGATTTATAAATCAATATATGTATATGTCTCTTGTTCTGCGGTTCGTAAGAACGCATTGTACCTGAACGCTCCAACCAGCGCGCGAAGGAGATTCATTCAGGCGTCGTTTTAAGGACGACACTATCGTCGTCCGTGGAAACGGAAAAAAAACCGTCAGATATGCAACACATATCTGACGGCCGGGCGAACAGTACATTGAAAAACCGTTAACGTGGAAAACGCGGAGAGGAATATATTTTCTCTGAAAACGACGGGGATCGTAGACAACCCGATACTGGATCCAGAGATGTAATATTCCTCTCCTCTTCACTTCCATTTCATTTGGAATGATGTGAGAACGGAGGACTTCACAGCCGGCTCTGGCAGCGGTCATTCGTCCCAAGCTCTCGTGATGCGCACTATTGGGCCACACGCACGGAGTAGGGTGTCAGACTCACGACTGCTTTATAAAAGCGAGCTTCACGAGCCGGTCCACTTCCCGTATAAAACACATTTCCATAAAATGTTGTGTGTGCTCGAGGCAACGATAAATTCCGATACAAGCGGACTCGCGAGCCGGCTCTGGCCGTAGGCGCGATCCCCGTTCTCGTCCCAAGCTCGTCTGCGCGCACTATTGGGCCACACAGAGAGTAGGGTGTCGTCGGGAATAATCGCGCATAGGCTTTATAGCGAGCGTCACGGCCAGTCCTCTCGGAACACCGTTTTTCGTCGGAACGATATTACCATATTTTTATTTTATTCGACAGATTAGCGGACTCACAGCCGGCTCTGGCAGCGGTCATTCGTCCCACGCTCTCGCGGTGCGCACTATTGGGCCACACGCACGGAGTAGGGTGTCAGACTCACGACTGCTTTAAAGGCGAGCATCACGAGCCGGTCCTTAGCGTCTCGTCTATCTTCACGATGTTCGCGAATGATAACACAAACGCGTGCAACCGCGCGTTTACCACGGGTTACCCTGAGATTTTGTTTGTCCTCTTCGAGACACCGTTTCGAACGGACGACTCCGGACATATACCTACAACACAGAGGCGAAGACCGAGGAAGCGAATCTCATCGACCGCTTACATCCCTGTTCGTGCGCTACCGGTAAGATATGTCCGTATATATAATTGTAGAGAGCCTCCGCGACGCAGAGAACACCACAGGCGTTATTACATACGGTATAACACAACACTCTTTGACACGAGGTATTTTTCCGAAGAGAACGACCACCCGGTGGCGGGTGAAAGAAAACATCGGTGTGTGATATCGCAACGACGGATATTTCTATATTCGTGTGTCGATCTGCATTCAGCGTCCGACGAGATATCGTACGTACCTGATCGTTCGAGTTTGCAAATGCGAACGTCGGTAATGTTGACGATTCCCGAAGACCCGAAGTACAGGCTCTTCAGCACTCACTCCCCAATACAAGTAAACGATACCACACAACACGATGCTCTCTCCACCTTCACGCAAGCACCGTATATTCTGGCCCGTCGTTCTCAATCCCATTGTCGAAAGAGACTCTGTGTGCCGTATATATATACGCCGTGTTAATGCACAACATGGTGTTTCTCTGGCGGGCTCTCTTGCGCCTTTTTGTCATTTCACCAACGGACGGGAGCATCGCGCCGCGTTTGAGTAACTATGTACTCTGTGTAAAACGCAAAAGCGCGACCTCCTCGCGCAAGCCGTTGGTGAGATGTTTTTCATGGGGAGTAGTCGTGTCGCTATTGACGCTCTTTATTCGCTACTCCCCTTTATATTTTCTTCATCGCATGAGACGATAACACAGGAGAGTGAAATTCTTTTTATATCAATATCCCTTGTTACTCTCCTGTCGTTCTTTTCTGTTTGTGACGAAGAGTGTTCACGATACCTTCGATTTTATCGGAACACTCTAAATATTTATTTGTTCGCCGGTTCAAGAGAGGAAGGAAATAATGTTTTGGACTGAGAAACGGGAGAACACCGTACTAATTAAACTCTCCACTAGTTTAACTTGGTTTATTAATTAATGAATTGGAGCACGGGCTCCTACGTACTCTTCGATAAATCGTAGACTTTCACTCGCTCGGCGCGACACTCTTCTTTCGCTTATCGTGTGATCAACGCGATGTTCCAAACGCTTCTGTACGGCGCGACAGCAACGGTGACTTCCAAAACGCTCGCATTGTTTGTCACCTTCGCAAGGCGTCTTCGTTAGCGCTGGCGGTAGTCGTTAGGATATTTAAAATAAGCCCATGCCGTATACATTTGAATACGGCGACGGGATCGAGCGCACCGGCTCAGCCGGAACATACCGCGCGCCTCGTATCCGTCAGGTACGATTGGTAACGCATGTTTATTCGGAACAAACGTAAGCGCAAATAAGAGAATGAGAAAAAAATTAGAATTAAAACTTATAATCTGTGGTTAAATTTACTCCGCCTCGTTCGACGCGATCGGTAAAGGGCAAATCTGGGCGATTGGTCTCGTCAAGGTGGAGGTAGCGGTTCGGACCGTCACCACGCGGACCTTGCTATCCTTTCCTGGACGGCAATCCACGACCCGCGCTAAGTCCCACTTGCACGGTGGTAAAAGATTATTTTTTAGTAAAACGATCCTCTCTACGCGGATATTGGGAGTCTCTTTCGTCCATTTGTGCCGTTGTTGGAGCGAATGCAGATAGTCGTGAGACCAAGCGCGCCAGAAATGCTCGTACATATGTCGAACGCGTTGGTAGCGAGCTAGCCGATTTTCGTTCGCATTTAGAACCGTTTCCTCGGGGACGGTTGTTAATGGGACGCCAATCAGAAAATGTCCTGGCGTTAACACGGTAAAATCATGCGGATCGTCCGTCAGGGGGGAAATTGGTCTCGAATTTAAACATGCTTCGACCTGACAGAGTAGTGTAGTGAATTCTTCTAAGGAGAGAGTGTGTTTGCCCACGACACGACGCAAGTGGTGCTTCATAGCCTTGACTTCGGCCTCCCAAAGTCCGCCGAAGTGAGGAGCCGCGGAAGGTATAAAATGCCACGTGGTTCCGTCGGTGGCGAGTCGAGATGCCAAGTTGGCGTCTTTCGTAATGGTACGGAACGCGCGGGTAAGTTCTCTGTCCGCTCCTTGAAAATTGGTTCCGTTGTCGCTGTACAGATCGCTCGGAATTCCGCGGCGCGATACAAATCGGTAGAGTGCGGCGAGAAACGCGGTAGTGGAACAATCACCCACTAGCTCCAGATGGATCGCCCGCGTGGATAGACATACAAACAGCGCAACGTAATTTTTTCTGGTATGCTGACCCCGGCCCGTGACGGGTAAGACGTTGTAAGGCCCGGCATAGTCGACGCCGGTATGGAAGAACGCTCTCGAAGGAGTGACTCTCGCGGAGGGAAGGTCACCCATAATTTGAGTCGAGGTACTTGCCCCCTGGCGTGTGCAAGCGACGCAACGATGGATTCGAAATCGTACCATATTTCTCGCGCCAATGACCCAGAACATTTGTCGTACGATTCGGAGTGTCAATTGCGGACCTCCGTGTAGGGCTCGAAGGTGCGCATGGTCGACAATCAGCTCAGCTATTCGACCATTGGGGAGTATGATGGGGTGTTTCTCATCGTACGGCAACATTGAGTGTCTTAGCCGCCCGCCAAGACGTACAATGTTGTGCTCGTCCAGAAAGGGGTGTAGCTGGAGCAACGGGCTCTTTAACGGGAGAGCGCGTCCTTGGCGGAGCGCTTGGATTTCAGTGGGAAAGGCTGAGCATTGGGCAATTCTGCACCAATGTAGTCGAGCCTCGCGGATCTCTACGGCCGTTAATCTCGTTAGATTTGTTTTCTCCGACGATCGTGTGGTTCTCGCGTTCTTTATAAATCGAAGGAGGTAGGCGGTAATTCGAAGAAGCTTCGGCCACGAGGAGAATTGCTCGGGCAATTCCATGGGTTTGGTCTCCGGTACCACGGTATGAATCACGCCCCCGCGACGTTCTGAGGTCACGGTAGCGTCGTGATTTGGGTCGGTTTCTCGATAATCCGTTCGTCGAGCAGGCCAGTGTAGCGGCGATCTTCCCAGCCATGGTGGCCCGTGCCACCAGATAGCGTGATCGCGAAGTTCGCTCGGGAGAATACCGCGGGACGCGCAATCAGCTGGGTTGGAGGCAGTAGGAACATGTCTCCATGAGGCCGACGGAAGGCGCGTCTGAATATCCGCGACGCGGTTGGCTACAAATGTGTTCCAGGTGGAAGGATGTTTATTCAGCCAATCGAGAACGACTGTAGAGTCAGTCCAGCAGTATATCGTCGCGTTGACGCACTGCAGAGTGGAAAGAATCGACTCCATGAGTTTTGACAGTAGAACTGCGGCGTTCAGCTCGAGACGTGGAATGCTTAGTGTTTTAAACGGGGCCACCTTCGATTTCGCGGCTATCAAGGTCATCTTGACGCTCGCGTCTGCCTGAATCACGCGGAGGTACACGACAGCTGCGAACGCTCGGTTCGACGCGTCGGAGAATCCGTGCAATTCATATGCGTCTGATGTAGACGTTACTCCGGTCTAACGGGGAATCCGGATTTCCTTCAGTGTTTGAAGTGACTGGCAATACGACTGCCATTTCTCGAAAAGATCGTCAGGAAGCCTTTCATCCCAATCGCGTTCGCGCACCCACAACTCTTCAATCAAGATTTTCGCCGTGATTATGATAGGGGTAGCCCATCCCAATGGGTCGAATAGCTTTGCGATGGATGACAACACGGTTCGTTTCGTTGAGCCAATGTCACCAGGAATATGGGTTCGGAAAAAGAATGTATCGGTCCGCGGGGACCACGCTACGCCAAGGATTTTCAAATTCGAATCGACTTCTAGAGGGTGGTCAAGCGGGAGTTCGTGATCCCTCTGAGGGCTCTCGTCGAAAAGGGCAGGATCGTTAGCTGCCCATTTGTGTAACTGAAACCCGCCGGCGAGGTGCAGATCCCGTATTTGACGACGCATCTCACGCGCGGTATCTATGTCGTCCGCCCCGAATAACACGTCATCTACGTAGATGTTTTGTTGCAAAATAGTTTTAGCAAGAGGAAACTTGTCGCCCTCGTCGTCGGCTAATTGGTTTAGTACTCGTATAGCCAAATAGGGAGCACACGCGGTACCGTAAGTGACGGTAGTTAACCGACAGGGCCTCACAACGTCACTACCGGGAGGACGCCAGAGTATGCGCTGATAATCGCAATCAAGAGGGTGCACGCGAATTTGGCGGAACATCTTGGCAATGTCCGCGGTCAGAACGAATTGGTGTTGTCTCCATCGCGTAATAATAGCGGACAAGTCGTTCTGTAATTTGGGACCGACGCGTAAATGCGTGTTAAGTGACGTCCCGTTCGATGTAGCGCACGACGCGTTAAATACGACTCGCAATTTCGTCGTGAGACTATCTTCCTTTATCACGGAGTGGTGAGGAAGGTATAATGCTGGAACGTTAGAGCGCTCGTTTAACGGAACGAACTCCATATGTCCGAGCTCTCGATACTCAGTTAAAAAATCGTGATACGATTGCGCGTGACCTGGGTCTCGCTCTAACCGCCGCTCGAGTAGAGTGTACTGACGCGCCGCAATTGCTAAGGAATCCCCGATCGGCGGGGAGTATGTTTTAAACGGAAGTCGCACCACGTACCGTCCGGTTTCGTCCCGTTGATGTGTCTCGCAAAAATGCTCTTCACATCGTTCCTCATCTTCGGTAAGATGCGGCCTCGTGACTATTTCCTCGGTTTCCCAAAACCGTTTGAGCAACTCGTCGTCTTCCGAACTAACCGTATGGATGGACGCGACGTTCGAATGCGTGGCTGACCCTACGTCGGTGGAGGGCCCGGAAAGTATCCAGCCGAATATCGTTAATTGGGCAGTCGGGCTGCCGAAAGGGCCTTGACGAAGGTCGTTAAGTAGAATCGCACCGTAAAGATCGGCACCAATAAGCAAATGGATCGGACTGTGGTCGAAGGGCTCGGGATCCGCGAGCTCCAGACCTTGTAAGTGCGGCCAAGACGTGACAGGGCGAGTTTTTGTTGCCGCGTACGAAGTTATTCGTTGAAACACGACGCGTTAATTGGGAGGGACGGTCCCTTCCCATGCACCGGTTCAATCCCGAGATTGAGGACTGATTTCGATTTGCCGCTATATATGTCGCCAAAACAATTGACGGTCAGACTTGTTTTTCGCCTCCGGGTGCGTAACGTCTGCGCGAGTGTTTCGGATATGAAGCTATATGTGGAACCTTGATCTAGTAAGGCCTTTGTTTGTATCGTTCGGCCTTCTACCGTGCGAAGGATGACACGCGCTGTCGCAAGAATAATCGATCGAGCGCGTGTTTGTGTTTGAAGTACCG
Source organism: Lasioglossum baleicum (assembly GCF_051020765.1). NCBI lineage: Eukaryota > Metazoa > Arthropoda > Insecta > Hymenoptera > Halictidae > Lasioglossum > Lasioglossum baleicum. The sequence continues at coordinate 36,943 of NW_027469591.1, forward strand.
TATGTACGGATGACGTCTCATGGTCGATTCTGCAATCGTTCGAATTCGATCTAGCGCTCTTGGAAGCGCTCGCTGTCGTAGGATTGGTGGGGGCACTCGCAGGAGTGCATGTTTTCGCCTGTTGGTTACGGCCCGCGTTTGAGGGGTCTGTATCGCGGTGTAACGAAGTATGATGCGCTTGACTGCATTTGTATCATCTCATTTGGCTGCGACACTCGCTCGGGAAGTGTCCTTTACGTAGGCAATTCATGCAACACTTCAATCGTTTTACAAGAGCGTATCGGCGTTGTAGATCGGCGCGGTTGTATTCGTCACAACGATAGAGAGGATGGGTCCCGGAACAATGTGGGCATTTAGTCGAACTCGCATTATTGGGCGGCGCGTTCGCTATATGCGTTTTCGCAACGTGCGCGTCGCATTGGATGGGCCGGCGGGGCCCTCGTCTAGACCTCGCCTTCGCTTGGCAATAAACGCGATGAATTGATCGAACGACGGCGGGTCGTATGACTCTCCTAATTGAAGCTGCCATTCTTGCCGCGTTCGTGGAGCCAGTTTTTTGCTTAGAGTGTGGACAAGCCAATCGTCCCACTTATCTACGGGACGGCCGAGATTTTTGAGGGCGTCGATTGACGAGTTCACCGTATTGCGCAACGCACGGAGTCCGTCTGCCGATTCGAATTTCATAACCGGTATGTCCGTAATCGCGTTTAAGTGAGTCGCTATAAGCAATCGCGTGTTCTCGTACTCATCGGTGAGTTTCTTCCACGCGTGGGAGAAATTAGCTTCCGCGATTCTAATGTTACTCACTAATTCGAGCGCTTCTCCCGTTAAGCTAATTTTAAGGTAATGCATGCGCTCAACGTTCGTTAACGTCGCGTTGGAGATCACAAGCGATTCGAACATATCGCGAAAATTCTCCCACGCAAGACGATTACCCGAGAATATCGGTACATCGATACGGGATAATTTTGTACTACGACCTGGGACGCCTGCAGAGTTGTCCTCGGAGTCGCTTTCTGCCCGGTTGGTGGAGGATGGATTGATCAGCGTGTGAAGGACCTCAGACATGTAGTCGGTGGTCGCTAGGTACACGTCCTCAGCATTGGAGAAGGCCTCCGTCTTGAAATAGTCCAACTATTTGTAGTCCGCGTCGGTCGCTTCCTGATGAAGTCGGGTGTCCAGCTGTTGACATTTGTCCCAAAGTTGGTCCAGCGCTCGCCTTCGGTTCGTGACTTTTGCAGCGGTATAATTTTGAAAGCCAACTTTCTTCAAGTTGGGCAAGGCGCGCTCGATTTGAGCGATCGTCCGCTCTTGCTCTACGATAACACGCATGAGGTCATCCATGTTTTGAACGGTCGCTAGGTTCGAGTTAACGGTTTCACGAGCGGTTTTGAATTCGCGAACCTTTCTTTCTCGCTGCTTTCACACGCGTGTGTCGCGAAAAGCACAGAAAACGCTTCGGCACCAATAGGGATGCTGAAGGTGCGAGAAAGTTCACCGTTCACCGCGCGGTGTTGAGATGAATGCTGTCTTTTGGGGCAATCGGAGAGGTCCGATTGCACTGCACTGTTCTTGTCACTGGTCCTTCCTCACTATTTTAACGAGATCCGGCTCGAAGGACCATAAAATGTTCACGATACCTTCGATTTTATCGGAACACTCTAAATATTTATTTGTTCGCCGGTTCAAGAGAGGAAGGAAATAATGTTTTGGACTGAGAAACGGGAGAACACCGTACTAATTAAACTCTCCACTAGTTTAACTTGGTTTATTAATTAATGAATTGGAGCACGGGCTCCTACGTACTCTTCGATAAATCGTAGACTTTCATTCGCTCGGCGCGACACTCTTCTTTCGCTTATCGTGTGATCAACGCGATGTTCCAAACGCTTCTGTACGGCGCGACAGCAACGGTGACTTCCAAAACGCTCGCATTGTTTGTCACCTTCGCAAGGCGTCTTCGTTAGCGCTGGCGGTAGTCGTTAGGATATTTAAAATAAGCCCATGCAGTATACATTTGAATACGGCGACGGGATCGAGCGCACCGGCTCAGCCGGAACAAAGAGTTTTCCTCTTGTCTCTGTTTTTATTATTTTTGTTTCTCAGCTTGCGTTCCCATTTCTTGGATCTTATGGACGATTTGTTTATTTTAATGATCCTTCCGCAGGTTCCCCTACGGAAACCTTGTTACGACTTTTACTTCCTCTAAATGATCAAGTTTGGTCATCTTCCCGGCAACATCGGCAATGCCGAAACATTGCCGCGTACTAGTCCGAAGACCTCACTAAATCATTCAATCGGTAGTAGCGACGGGCGGTGTGTACAAAGGGCAGGGACGTAATCAACGCGAGCTTATGACTCGCGCTTACTGGGAATTCCTCGTTCGTGGGGAATAATTGCAAGCCCCAATCCCTAGCACGAAGGAGGTTCAACGGGTTACCCGGGCCTTTTGGCCAGGGAAAACACGCTGATTCCTTCAGTGTAGCGCGCGTGCGGCCCAGAACATCTAAGGGCATCACAGACCTGTTATTGCTTAATCTCGTGCGGCTAGAAGCCGCCTGTCCCTCTAAGAAGATTTGTTTGTACGTTGGTAGTAAAAACCCACCGACAGAAGCCGGGGGCCTTCGAGATACCATAAGTTACGTCTATTTAGCAGGCTAGAGTCTCGTTCGTTATCGGAATTAACCAGACAAATCGCTCCACCAACTAAGAACGGCCATGCACCACCACCCACCGAATCAAGAAAGAGCTATCAATCTGTCAATCCTTCCGGTGTCCGGGCCTGGTGAGGTTTCCCGTGTTGAGTCAAATTAAGCCGCAGGCTCCACTCCTAGTGGTGCCCTTCCGTCAATTCCTTTAAGTTTCAGCTTTGCAACCATACTTCCCCCGGAACCCAAAAGCTTTGGTTTCCCGGAAGCTGCCCGCCGAGTCATCGTAGGAACTTCGGCGGATCGCTAGCTGGCATCGTTTATGGTTAGAACTAGGGCGGTATCTGATCGCCTTCGAACCTCTAACTTTCGTTCTTGATTAATGAAAACATTTTTGGCAAATGCTTTCGCTTCTGTCCGTCTTGCGACGATCCAAGAATTTCACCTCTAACGTCGCAATACGAATGCCCCCATCTGTCCCTATTAATCATTACGTCGGGGTTCCGAAAACCAACAAAATAGAACCGAGGTCCTATTCCATTATTCCATGCACACAGTATTCAGGCGAAGATAGCCTGCTTTGAGCACTCTAATTTGTTCAAAGTAAACGTACCGGCCCACCTCGACACTCAGTGAAGAGCACCGCGATGGGATATTAGTTGGACCGCCCCGTTAAGAGCAAGCCCACCGGTAGGACGTACCACATAATGCCAGTTAAACACCGCGAGCGGTGAACCGACACTGTGACACACAGATTCAACTACGAGCTTTTTAACCGCAACAACTTTAATATACGCTATTGGAGCTGGAATTACCGCGGCTGCTGGCACCAGACTTGCCCTCCAATATATCCTCGTTAAAGGATTTAAAGTGTACTCATTCCGATTACGGGGCCTCGGATGAGTCCCGTATCGTTATTTTTCGTCACTACCTCCCCGTGCCGGGAGTGGGTAATTTGCGCGCCTGCTGCCTTCCTTGGATGTGGTAGCCGTTTCTCAGGCTCGCTCTCCGGAATCGAACCCTGATTCCCCGTTACCCGTTACAACCATGGTAGGCGCAGAATCTACCATCGACAGTTGATAAGGCAGACATTTGAAAGATGCGTCGCCGGTGCTAGAAGACCATGCGATCAGCACAAAGTTATTCAGAGTCACCAAAGCATACGATGGACGAACGTTACCGCCCGCCACCGATTGGTTTTGATCTAATAAAAGCGTTCCTACCATCTCTGGTCGGAACTCTGTTTTGCATGTATTAGCTCTAGAATTACCACAGTTATCCAAGTAAATGTGGGTACGATCTAAGAAACCATAACTGATTTAATGAGCCATTCGCGGTTTCACCTTAATGCGGCATGTACTGAGACATGCATGGCTTAATCTTTGAGACAAGCATATGACTACTGGCAGGATCAACCAGGGAGCTTCAACAATTTTTTTGTCGTTTTTTCAATATATAATAAATATGTGTCTTTTCGTCGCCAGCTCTTTCAGAGACAGGTCGACGACACTCTCTTATAGTTTTGTATAAAAATTCCTTTTTACTCGTTCGAATTCTCAGAGAACCTTTCGAACGAGTTTATATCATATTCCTCCCTCTCTCTTCTCTTATAGTTTTGTATAAATTCATTTTTACTCGTTCGAATTCTCAGAGAACCTTTCGAACGAGTTTATATCATATTCCTCCCTCTCTCTTCTCTTATAGTTTTGTATAAATTCATTTTTCTCGTTCGAATTCTCAGAGAACCTTTCGAACGAGTTCATGTCATATTCCTCTCTCCTCTCTCATATTGCCACCTTCCTTCTTTTTCCTTTCCTTCTTAACCTCGAACAAATTCATTTGCGAGATATTCCTGAGTTCCCGGTTTATATTTTTCTCATAACATCACAAATCATAAAGTGCATGAAATTCATTTTTAATATTTCGCTTTTGCGTTTCTCTCGAGAACAAATTCTTTTCAATATATCTCCTTTGTGTTCTCAGGTTGAGCTAACATCAGTAGCACGAGTATCCCACGTAGCACGTAACCACGGGCGCTGGACAATCGACACAAGTGCCGAGGAAGCGCGGACAGGACGCATGCTGGACTGTGGGTGTAACAATGCCCCTCCGAAAGCCAACCTCATTTTATATTTACTTTACGTTTCTCTGCAAACATTTAGTTTGACTTCTGTCTAGTTTTAGTTTCTCTCAAACATCTTTCCATAACTATCTCAAACTTTTAGCTTGGATAGAAGAGTTGATGCTCAGTTAGTACGAGTATACACATCAGTGCATACAAGTCACCAACCTCCTCGATGGGAGGCTCGCCACATAAGGGCCATTCGGTCTTAGACACCGACCCGTGGCAATGCTGTGTAGAGAAAAGTTCTAAACAAAGTACGGAACGAAACAGTCGAGACCGAAGTCTCGAGGCGCCGTGAACTGCTTCTCGACCGAGATCGTAGAATAGCCCCAAGCGCGCGCTGAACCGCCCGACTCGCCGAACCGTCGAGTCTCTTAAGGATACCGAAAGGCCGGCAAGGACGCCGGCGCCGCGCGGTGAATAGCACGCGCGCTTATGGGCGCAAACCGCCTCGGCAACAGCCCATCCGGCGGGGCTGTTGGGACTTAGAACAATTTTTGCATGAAAATTTTTTTTGTACAACACAATAAATATTTATATTTCCAGGATATTTAACACAAAATATTCAACTTTTCATATACTATCTCGGCACTTTGAACATTTTTCAAGTCCAACCGCCAAGAGTAAACTTATCTTTCTATCGTATCTAGACCATTATAAATATTAGATCATTGTATAATAAAGCATTTTAACAATAAATATCAAGTATCAAAGCTCCAGGATGAATATTTATCGAATAAACTCAAAATAATGTTCCGGGCGCATTGCGTGCAACTCCGACCGAAGCGAAATTTTTCTAAGTCCAACCGCCAAGAGTAAACTTTTTTCCTAGCGTTCCCAGACCATTATAAATATTAGATCATTGTATAATAACGCATTTTAACAATAAATATCAAGTATCAAAGCGCTAGGATGATATTTATCGAATAAACTAAGAATAATGTTCCGGGCGCATTGCGTACAACTCCGACCGAGCGAAATTTTTCTAAGTCCAACCGTCAAGAGTAAACTCTTTTCCTAGCGTTCCGAGACCATTATAAATATTAGATCATTGTATAATAACGCATTCTAACAATAAATATCAAGTATCGAAGCTCTAGGATAAATATTTATCGAATAAACTAAGAATAATGTTCGGAGTGCATCGCTTACTCGGCCGCTCGAGCGAATCGTTCGCGCGCCGAGGCGCGTCGGATCGGCGTGCGAAGGAGCTCGAGCGAAATTTTTCTGTCCAACCGCCAAGAGTAAACTTTTCTCCCCGGGCTCCCGCACGACTTTAATCGTTATATCCATGCACAATACCGCGTTTCATCAATATTTCTCGAGTTTCAAAGCTCTCGGACGCGTATTTCTGCAATTTTTGAGAAATATTGCTCCGACCGCCAAGAGTAAACTTATCTTTCCGGGTTACTCGGACAATTATAAGTATTAGATCATCGTGTGATAAAGCATTTTAACGACAAATATCAAGTATGATAGCGCTAGGATGAGTATTTATCGAATAAACTGAGAATAATGTACGGAGCGCATCGCTTAGTCGGCCGCTCGAACGAATCGTTCGCGCGCCGAGGCGCGTCGGATCGCCGTGCGAAGGAGCTCGAGCGAAATTTTTCTAAGTCCAACCGCCAAGAGGAAACTTTTCTCCCCGGGCTCCCGCACGACTTTAATCGTTATATCCATGCACAATACCGCGGTTCATCAATATTTCTCGATCATATAGACCATATCCTCCCACAAACGCACGCGGCCAAAGAACGTCTCGGTGGCACTGCTGGGTTTTTCCATCGCCCGTTCTACTTGAACAGTGGAGCCGCCTCGCTAAACTTAGATGTAAAATTTATGCTATGCGTATGCCTGAACGGCGAGGAAGCATATCCGATGTCTACCTTCGAGGTGGCCGGATGCACAATAAATGTCCCTACCTTTGGGGGGTCCTAGAAGGTCCAGGGTTTTATTCCCTGGTGCGCCAACCCCTCCTCCAAGTGGTAGGACCTGGACACCCTCGGGTGACGAACGGGGCTCTGGTTGGAAGTGCTCTTACGTGAGTGATCGCTTGCGATCATCGTGGCACTCGCAAAATCGGAAAACTCCTCGCCGTGGCAACGACCCACCGGAGCGTAACCCGGTAGTACGTCACGGGAGTGAGACCGAAGGTCTTACCTTAACTGTGTGTCGGACCGCGGGGAGATAAACCTCTAAACAAATCCCGACCTCTAAGCCGGAGACCGCGGTGAAAGAGGGTCGACGTTCCTTGCACGAACGTCGATGATCGGTGGGAGCACCGATCGCCTAGTGGCTAACCTCAGGACTAAGGCGAACCCTGTTGCATAAGCCTTCTCCCCGGAAAGGGCGTCACCCGGGGAGCGACCATTTATTTCGTCCCAACTCGTGGGAATAACATGGAACAAGATAATAAACAAACCAAAACAAAAAACAACAAAAACAAGACGAAGAAGGGAGAAAAGAAGGAGAGTAGAGTTGGAGAAAAGGCTATAGCAGAGGCCAATAAAGAAACGAAAGGGAAACCAAAAAAGACAACTAAAAGTAAATTGACGGAAGAAGCAAAAACATATGTAAGAGGGACATATACGGACTCAGACTCTGAGTCCGGACTTAGTGACTACGAATACGACTACGACGACTACTACAACTCAGACGTATCCTCAAACACTGATTTGAGAACATTGGTCAAGGCAGCAATGAAATCCGGGTTGGGACCCCGGAGCGGCACAAAAAGGAAAAAAGGGAAAAAGAAAACTGTAAGTGAGGAAGTATGCTTCAGTGACTCGGATTCCTCAATCGAGTCAATACCAAGCAAGTTCCCAAAGGAACAAACACAATCGGATGACGGGGCTATAAGACCCGTCACCGTTAAACTTGAGAGACTACCAATATTAGAGGGGCAGCTTATCCAAACCCCGCTTCAAAAACTAGAGACACTCCTCCAGGCAGTGGCAATGCCGACGGCGCAGCGCGCCAGGTCAGTAACTATTCTCGAAGAGTTAAGAGATAGTTTTAAATATGAAGAGGAAATTTTCCTAAGTATGAGGGCCGAGTTAACTCGACAGAACAAGGAACTTCGAGACAAGCTCGAAGAATTACAAAAAGAGAAACCACTAGAAGAGAAGCTAAATCAGCTCTCCGCAAAGTTGGATAGCCTTATGTCCGAGAAACGCAGTAGTGTAAAGGAGGCCCCGGCCCCCAAGACACTGCTGTACTCGGACATGATAAAGTCCAACAAGAGAACAAGGCAAGTGGCAAAGAAAACTGCTATACAGCAGTCTAAACCGATAGCGGCAATCTACCCTGCAAAGGGTAATAAGATCTCGAATAGCGACGAGACGAAGAAGATTCTGTCGGAGTTCATAAACCCGACAGAACAAAAAATAAGAATCCGGAACGTGAGGAAACTTGCGAATTCCGGAATTCTCATAGAGACTGAAAGAAAAGAGGACCTTGAGCAAGTCCTCAAAAACAAGGGATTAAAAGAAAAAGTAGAGATCGGTCCCCTCCCTAGGAGGAGACCGAAAATAATAATATTTGGAGTCCCCTCTGACACGGCAGAGGAGGAACTCCTGAAGGCAATAAAAAATCAGAACCTCGAGCTGGACTCAGAGGAAAATCTAGAAGGGGAGTTTAAACTCCTCTTCAAAACTGGTAAAAGAGATCAGGAAACCACCAACTGGGTGGCAGAGACGTCCCCAAAGACCCGGAAGATCCTGTTGAGCAGGAACCGGGTCTTCATAGGATTCAACGCCCACGGCGTTAGAGATTATATAGCGGCGAGTCGTTGCTTCAAATGCCAGGCATTTGGGCACGTCTCAAAGCACTGCAAGGCAAAGATCGACACATCCGGGCACTGTGGCAAAGACGGGCACGTCTATAAGGACTGCCCGACAATTAAAGAGAAACCCACTTGCATTAACTGCAAGAGAGCGGGAAAGCCAGCCAATCACGGCCTTAGAGACAAAAATTGTCCAGCGTACAAGTACGCCATAGAAAAATGCCTCAGTCGCACAGACTTTGGTAATACTGAAATAACTTGAGACCACTGCTTTCAAACCCACCCTGACGATCCTCGCAGGCGATACCCCAACAACCGGGTATTGTGATCGTAGGGTGTAATCGGCGAAACGGCCTGAAAACCGCGCCCAACCTGCTAGAGACTGAGCGTTAAGCTGGTAACTCCGCCTCCTCGTGGCCCCCGCTGGAAACGTCCCTGCGTCGGTTACCATGCTGACCTGGGGACGGCCAAGCGAGTTACTTTCCGTATGGAACGGTCTACCCTATTGATGATCCAGAAATGGTGAGAGAGGGGTTTTTCCAAGTTCCGTCCATGTCACCTACGGACTTACCCTTCGCAGTGGTGTTGCTCTTCGGAGCATCGCTAAGGCAGATAGCACTAAGTGTTATCTGCTGCGTATGCCTGTACGGCGAGGAAGCGTACCCGATGCTGCCTTCGAGGTGGCCGGGTTTACACTAATGTCCCTACCTTTGGGGGGTCCTAAAGGTCCAGGGTTCTATTCCCTGGTGCGCCAACCCCCCCTCCACGCGGTAGGACCTGGAAACCCTCGGGTGACGAACGGGGCTCTGGTAAAATGAGCTCTTACGTGAGTGAGTCCTATGCGATCACCGTGGCTCTAGTATAAGACAGAGTCCCTACGTGAGTGAATCCTATGCGATCACCGTGACTCTAATATAAGAGAGAGCTCCTACGTGAGTGAGTCCTATGAGGTCACCGTGGCTCTAATATAAGAAAGAGCTCCTACGTGAGTGAGTCCTATGAGACCACCGTGGCTCTAATATAAGAAAGAGCTCCTACGTGAGTGAGTCCTATGAGACCACCGTGGCTCTAATATAAGAAAGAGCTCCTACGTGAGTGAGTCCTATGAGATCACCGTGGCTCAAATATAAGAAAGAGCTCCTACGTGAGTGAGTCCTATGCGATCACCGTGGCTCGCTTTGAATCGGAAAAATCCTCGCCGTAGCGTCAAAGGACCGGAGCGTAACCCCTGCGAGCTTGGTGTAACCCGTGATCACTGCTGTAAATCACAAGTGAAAGCTTTTGGATTCGAAGAATTGCAAGGTGTTATTATCACCACTGGTCCAGCGAAACGTGAGAATTAAGCTGTACAGTCCAATATTGCACCAACACAGAGTGGAACCCGCGCAGGATTTCGTTCTCCAACCGAAGCTGAGATGGACGCGTTCGGAGAATACGCTGCCATCAACAAAGGGTATTTCGATTCGTCGGAGGACGACGTGATGAAGTAAAATTGGAATTTATTCTGCGCGGCTCACCGTCTCACCGGCGAGAAGTGGTCGAAGCCACCGTAACAATATAAACAATTGACGCCCCCCCCCCTCATCGAGGCGCAGTAAAATTATCAAACGTTGCCCTGTCCGCGGCTATAAAATGGTTGCAGAGCACTGCTGTTAAGCTCAAGTGAAAGCCTTTGGATTCGAAGAATTGCAAGCTTGCATTTTCACCACTGGTCTAACGAAATGTGAGAATTAAGCTGTATAATTCAATATTGCACCAACACAGAGTGGAACCACGCGCAGGATCTCGTTCTCCAACACAAGCAGAGATGGACGCTTTCGAGGAATACGCAACCATCCACAAAGGAGGGTATTTCGGTCCTCGGAGAACGACCTGATAAACAAAAATTGGAATTGATTCTGCAAGGCTCTCCGTCTCACTGCTGAGACGGGGCCGAAGCCTCCGCAAAAATATAAACAATTATCGTCCCCCCCCCTCAGCGGGGCGCGGTAAAATTATCAAACGTTGACCGGTCCGCGGCTGTAAAAAGGTTCGAGAGCACTGCTGTAAAGCACAAGTGAAAGCTTTTGGATTCGACGAATTGCAAGCTCTTATTATCACAACAGGTCTAGCGAAACCTGAGAATTAAGCTGTACAATCCAATATTGCACCAACACAGGGTGGAACCACGCGCAGGATCTCGTTCTGCAACCGTAGCAGAGATGGACCCGTTCGAAGAATACGCGACCATCCACAAAGGGTATTTCGATTTGTCGGAGGACGATGTGATGAAGGAAAATTGGAATTTATTCTGCGAGGATCACCGTCTCACCGGCGAGACGTGGCCGATGCCACCGTACCAATATAAACAACTAACGTCCCCTCCCCCTCTTCGGGGCGCGGTAAAATTATCAAACGTTGGCCGGTCCGCGGCTGTAAAGAGGTTCGGGAGCACTGCTGTAAAGCACAAGTGAAAGCTTTTGGATGCGAAGAATTGCAAGCTCTTATTATCACCACTGGTCCAGCGAAACGTGAGAATTAAGCTGTACAGTCCAATATTGCACCAACACAGAGTGGAACCCGCGCAGGATTTCGTTCTCCAACCGAAGCTGAGATGGACGCGTTCGAAGAATACGCGGCCATCAACAAAGGGTATTTCGATTCGTCGGAGGACGACGTGATGAAGTAAAATTGGAATTTATTCTGCGCGGGTCACCGTCTCACCGGCGAGAAGTGTTCGAAGCCACCGTAACAATATAAACAATTGACGCCGTTATAAAGATAAGTTGGAATTTGTTCTGCGTGGCTCACAGTCCCACTGGCGAGACGGGGCCGAAGCCTCCGCAAAAATATAAATAATTAACGTCTCGCCCTTAATCATTGACCGGCGAGCTCGTATTTTCACCACAGGTCTTGCGAACCCTGAGAAATGAGCTGTGTAGCCCAATATTGAACCAACACAGAATGAATCCACGCGCAGTATATCGTTCTCGAATCGAAGCAGAGATGGACGCGTTCGAGGAATACGCAACCATCCACAAAGGAGGGTATTTCGATTCGTCGGAGAACGACCTGATAAAGAAAAATTGGAATTTATTCTTCAAGGCTCTCCGTCTCACTGCTGAGACGGGGCCGAAGCCTCCGCAAAAATATAAACAATTATCGCCCCCCCCCTCAACGGGACGCGGTAAAATTATCAAACGTTGACCGGTTCGCGACTATAAAAAGTTTGGGGAGCACTGCTGTAAAGCACAAGTGAATGCTTTTGGATTCGAAGAATTGCAAGCTCTTATAATCACCACTGGTCCAGCGAAACGTGAGAATTAAGCTGTACAACCCAATCTTGCACCAACACAGAGTGGAACCACGCGCGGGATCTCGTTCTCCAACAGAAGCAGAGATGGACGCGTTCGAAGAATACGCGACCATCCACAAAGGGTATTTCGATTCGTCGGAGGACGACGTGATGAAGTAAAATTGGAATTTATTCTCCGAGGCTCACCGTCTCACCGGCGAGAAGTGGTCGAAGCCACCGTAACAATATAAACAATTGACGCCCCCCCCCCTCATCGAGGCGCCGTAAAATTATCAAACGTTGCCCAGTCCGCGGCTATCAAATGGATGGGGAGCACTGCTGTTAAGCACAAGTGAAAGATTTTGGATTCGAAGAATTGCAAGCACGCATTTTCACCACAGGTCTAGCGAAACCTCAGAATAAAGCTGCGCAACCCAATATTTCACCAACACAGAATTGATCCACGCGCAGGATCTCGTTCTCCAACCGAAGCTGAGATGGACGCGTTCGAGGAATACGCAACCATCCACAAAGGAGGGTATTTCGATTCGTCGGAGAACGACCTGATAATGAAAAATTGGAATTTATTCTGCAAGGCTCACCGTCTCACCGGCGAGAAGTGGTCGAAGCCACCGTAACAATATAAACAATTGACGCCCCCCCCCCCTCATCGAGGCGCCGTAAAATTATCAAACGTTGCCCAGTCCGCGGCTATCAAATGGATGGGGAGCACTGCTGTTAAGCACAAGTGAAAGATTTTGGATTCGAAGAATTGCAAGCACGCATTTTCACCACAGGTCTAGCGAAACCTCAGAATAAAGCTGCGCAACCCAATATTTCACCAACACAGAATTGATCCACGCGCAGGATCTCGTTCTCCAACCGAAGCTGAGATGGACGCGTTCGAGGAATACGCAACCATCCACAAAGGAGGGTATTTCGATTCGTCGGAGAACGACCTGATAATGAAAAATTGGAATTTATTCTGCAAGGCTCCCCGTCTCACTGCTGAGACGGGGCCGAAGCCTCCGCAAAAATATAAACAATTATCGTCCCACCCTCAACGGGGCGCGGTAAAATTATCAAACGTTGACCGGTTCGCGATTATAAAATTTTGGGGATCACTGCTGTAAAGCACAAGTGAAAGCTTTTGGATTCGAAGAATTGCAAGGTGTTATTATCACCACTGGTCCAGCGAAACGTGAGAATTAAGCTGTACAGTCCAATATTGCACCAACACAGAGTGGAACCCGCGCAGGATTTCGTTCTCCAACCGAAGCTGAGATGGACGCGTTCGAAGAATACGCGGCCATCAACAAAGGGTATTTCGATTCGTCGGAGGACGACGTGATGAAGTAAAATTGGAAATTATTCTGCGCGGCTCACCGTCTCACCGGCGAGAAGTGGTCGAAGCCACCGTAACAATATAAACAATTGATGCCCCCCCCCCCCTCATCGAGGCGCCCTAAAATTATCAAACGTTGCCCTGTCCGCGGCTATAAAATGGTTGGGGAGCACTGCTGTTAAGCTCAAGTGAAAGCCTTTGGATTCGAAGAATTGCAAGCTCGCATTTTCACCACTGGTCTAACGAAATGTGAGAATTAAGCTGTATAACTCAATATTGCACCAACACAGAGTGGAACCACGCGCAGGATCTCGTTCTCCAACCGAAGCAGAGATGGACGCGTTCGAGGAATACGCAACCATCCACAAAGGAGGGTATTTCGGTCCTCGGAGAACGACCTAATAAACAAAAATTGGAATTGATTCTGCAAAGCTCTCCGTCTCACTGCTGAGACGGGGCCGAAGCCTCCGCAAAAATATAAACAATTATCGCCCCCCCCCCTCAACGGGGCGCGGTAAAATTATCAAACGTTGACCGGTTCGCGATTATAAAAAGTTTGGGGAGCACTGCTGTAAAGCACAAGTGAAAGCTTTTGGATTCGAAGAATTGCAAGCTCTTATTATCACCACTGGTCCAGCGAAACGTGACAATTAAGCTGTACAATCCAATATTGCACCAACACAGAGTGGAACCCGCGCAGGATTTCGTTCTCCAACCGAAGCTGAGAAGATCGAGTTCGAAGAATACGCGGCCATCAACAAAGGGTATTTCGATTCGTCGGAGGACGACGTGATGAAGTAAAATTGGAAATTATTCTGCGCGGCTCACCGTCTCACCGGCGAGAAGTGGTCGAAGCCACCGTAACAATATAAACAATTGACGCCCCCCCCCCTCATCGAGGCGCCGTAAAATTATCAAACGTTGCCCTGTCCGCGGCTATCAAATGGATGGGGAGCACTGCTGTTAAGCACAAGTGAAAGATTTTGTATTCGAAGAATTGCAAGCACGCATTTTCACCACAGGTCTAGCGAAACCTCAGAATAAAGCTGCGCAACCCAATATTTCATCAACACAGAATGGATCCACGCGCAGGATCTCGTTCTCCAACCGAAGCTGAGATGGACGCGTTCGAGGAATACGCAACCATCCACAAAGGGTATTTCGATTCGTCGGAGGACGACGTGATGAAGTAAAATTGGAATTTATTCTCCGAGGCTCACCGTCTCACCGGCGAGAAGTGGTCGAAGCCACCGTAACAATATAAACAATTGACGCCCCCCCCCCTCATCGAGGCGCCGTAAAATTATCAAACGTTGCCCAGTACGCGGCTATCAAATGGATGGGGAGCACTGCTGTTAAGCACAAGTGAAAGATTTTGGATTAGAAGAATTGCAAGCACGCATTTTCACCACAGGTCTAGCGAAACCTCAGAATAAAGCTGCGCAACCCAATATTTCACCAACACAGAATGGATCCACGCGCAGGTTCTCGTTATCCAACCGAAGCTGAGATGGACGCGTTCGAGGAATACGCAACCATCCACAAAGGAGGGTATTTCGATTCGTCGGAGAACGACCTGATAATGAAAAATTGGAATTTATTCTGCAAGGCTCACCGTCTCACCGGCGAGAAGTGGTCGAAGCCACCGTAACAATATAAACAATTGACGCCCCCCCCCCTCATCGAGGCGCCGTAAAATTATCAAACGTTGCCCAGTCCGCGGCTATCAAATGGATGGGGAGCACTGCTGTTAAGCACAAGTGAAAGATTTTGGATTCGAAGAATTGCAAGCACGCATTTTCACCACAGGTCTAGCGAAACCTCAGAATAAAGCTGCGCAACCCAATATTTCACCAACACAGAATTGATCCACGCGCAGGATCTCGTTCTCCAACCGAAGCTGAGATGGACGCGTTCGAGGAATACGCAACCATCCACAAAGGAGGGTATTTCGATTCGTCGGAGAACGACCTGATAATGAAAAATTGGAATTTATTCTTCAAGGCTCTCCGTCTCACTGCTGAGACGGGGCCGAAGCCTCCGCAAAAATATAAACAATTATCGCCCCCCCCCTCAACGGGACGCGGTAAAATTATCAAACGTTGACCGGTTCGCGACTATAAAAAGTTTGGGGAGCACTGCTGTAAAGCACAAGTGAATGCTTTTGGATTCGAAGAATTGCAAGCTCTTATAATCACCACTGGTCCAGCGAAACGTGAGAATTAAGCTGTACAACCCAATCTTGCACCAACACAGAGTGGAACCACGCGCGGGATCTCGTTCTCCAACAGAAGCAGAGATGGACGCGTTCGAAGAATACGCGACCATCCACAAAGGGTATTTCGATTCGTCGGAGGACGACGTGATGAAGTAAAATTGGAATTTATTCTCCGAGGCTCACCGTCTCACCGGCGAGAAGTGGTCGAAGCCACCGTAACAATATAAACAATTGACGCCCCCCCCCCTCATCGAGGCGCCGTAAAATTATCAAACGTTGCCCAGTCCGCGGCTATCAAATGGATGGGGAGCACTGCTGTTAAGCACAAGTGAAAGATTTTGGATTCGAAGAATTGCAAGCACGCATTTTCACCACAGGTCTAGCGAAACCTCAGAATAAAGCTGCGCAACCCAATATTTCACCAACACAGAATTGATCCACGCGCAGGATCTCGTTCTCCAACCGAAGCTGAGATGGACGCGTTCGAGGAATACGCAACCATCCACAAAGGAGGGTATTTCGATTCGTCGGAGAACGACCTGATAATGAAAAATTGGAATTTATTCTGCAAGGCTCACCGTCTCACCGGCGAGAAGTGGTCGAAGCCACCGTAACAATATAAACAATTGACGCCCCCCCCCCTCATCGAGGCGCCGTAAAATTATCAAACGTTGCCCAGTCCGCGGCTATCAAATGGATGGGGAGCACTGCTGTTAAGCACAAGTGAAAGATTTTGGATTCGAAGAATTGCAAGCACGCATTTTCACCACAGGTCTAGCGAAACCTCAGAATAAAGCTGCGCAACCCAATATTTCACCAACACAGAATTGATCCACGCGCAGGATCTCGTTCTCCAACCGAAGCTGAGATGGACGCGTTCGAGGAATACGCAACCATCCACAAAGGAGGGTATTTCGATTCGTCGGAGAACGACCTGATAATGAAAAAATTGGAATTTATTCTGCAAGGCTCCCCGTCTCACTGCTGAGACGGGGCCGAAGCCTCCGCAAAAATATAAACAATTATCGTCCCACCCTCAACGGGGCGCGGTAAAATTATCAAACGTTGACCGGTTCGCGATTATAAAATTTTGGGATCACTGCTGTAAAGCACAAGTGAAAGCTTTTGGATTCGAAGAATTGCAAGGTGTTATTATCACCACTGGTCCAGCGAAACGTGAGAATTAAGCTGTACAGTCCAATATTGCACCAACACAGAGTGGAACCCGCGCAGGATTTCGTTCTCCAACCGAAGCTGAGATGGACGCGCTCGAAGAATACGCGGCCATCAACAAAGGGTATTTCGATTCGTCGGAGGACGACGTGATGAAGTAAAATTGGAAATTATTCTGCGCGGCTCACCGTCTCACCGGCGAGAAGTGGTCGAAGCCACCGTAACAATATAAACAATTGATGCCCCCCCCCCCTCATCGAGGCGCCCTAAAATTATCAAACGTTGCCCTGTCCGCGGCTATAAAATGGTTGGGGAGCACTGCTGTTAAGCTCAAGTGAAAGCCTTTGGATTCGAAGAATTGCAAGCTCGCATTTTCACCACTGTCTAACGAAATGTGAGAATTAAGCTGTATAACTCAATATTGCACCAACACAGAGTGGAACCACGCGCAGGATCTCGTTCTCCAACCGAAGCAGAGATGGACGCGTTCGAGGAATACGCAACCATCCACAAAGGAGGGTATTTCGGTCCTCGGAGAACGACCTAATAAACAAAAATTGGAATTGATTCTGCAAAGCTCTCCGTCTCACTGCTGAGACGGGGCCGAAGCCTCCGCAAAAATATAAACAATTATCGCCCCCCCCCCTCAACGGGGCGCGGTAAAATTATCAAACGTTGACCGGTTCGCGATTATAAAAAGTTTGGGGAGCACTGCTGTAAAGCACAAGTGAAAGCTTTTGGATTCGAAGAATTGCAAGCTCTTATTATCACCACTGGTCCAGCGAAACGTGAGAATTAAGCTGTACAATCCAATATTGCACCAACACAGAGTGGAACCCGCGCAGGATTTCGTTCTCCAACCGAAGCTGAGAAGATCGAGTTCGAAGAATACGCGGCCATCAACAAAGGGTATTTCGATTCGTCGGAGGACGACGTGATGAAGTAAAATTGGAAATTATTCTGCGCGGCTCACCGTCTCACCGGCGAGAAGTGGTCGAAGCCACCGTAACAATATAAACAATTGACGCCCCCCCCCCTCATCGAGGCGCCGTAAAATTATCAAACGTTGCCCTGTCCGCGGCTATCAAATGGATGGGGAGCACTGCTGTTAAGCACAAGTGAAAGATTTTGTATTCGAAGAATTGCAAGCACGCATTTTCACCACAGGTCTAGCGAAACCTCAGAATAAAGCTGCGCAACCCAATATTTCATCAACACAGAATGGATCCACGCGCAGGATCTCGTTCTCCAACCGAAGCTGAGATGGACGCGTTCGAGGAATACGCAACCATCCACAAAGGGTATTCGATTCGTCGGAGGACGACGTGATGAAGTAAAATTGGAATTTATTCTCCGAGGCTCACCGTCTCACCGGCGAGAAGTGGTCGAAGCCACCGTAACAATATAAACAATTGACGCCCCCCCCCCTCATCGAGGCGCCGTAAAATTATCAAACGTTGCCCAGTACGCGGCTATCAAATGGATGGGGAGCACTGCTGTTAAGCACAAGTGAAAGATTTTGGATTAGAAGAATTGCAAGCACGCATTTTCACCACAGGTCTAGCGAAACCTCAGAATAAAGCTGCGCAACCCAATATTTCACCAACACAGAATGGATCCACGCGCAGGTTCTCGTTATCCAACCGAAGCTGAGATGGACGCGTTCGAGGAATACGCAACCATCCACAAAGGAGGGTATTTCGATTCGTCGGAGAACGACCTGATAATGAAAAATTGGAATTTATTCTGCAAGGCTCACCGTCTCACCGGCGAGAAGTGGTCGAAGCCACCGTAACAATATAAACAATTGACGCCCCCCCCCCTCATCGAGGCGCCGTAAAATTATCAAACGTTGCCCAGTCCGCGGCTATCAAATGGATGGGAGCACTGCTGTTAAGCACAAGTGAAAGATTTTGGATTCGAAGAATTGCAAGCACGCATTTTCACCACAGGTCTAGCGAAACCTCAGAATAAAGCTGCGCAACCAATATTTCACCAACACAGAATTGATCCACGCGCAGGATCTCGTTCTCCAACCGAAGCTGAGATGGACGCGTTCGAGGAATACGCAACCATCCACAAAGGAGGGTATTTCGATTCGTCGGAGAACGACCTGATAATGAAAAATTGGAATTTATTCTGCAAGGCTCCCCGTCTCACTGCTGAGACGGGGCCGAAGCCTCCGCAAAAATATAAACAATTATCGTCCCACCCTCAACGGGGCGCGGTAAAATTATCAAACGTTGACCGGTTCGCGATTATAAAATTTTGGGGATCACTGCTGTAAAGCACAAGTGAAAGCTTTTGGATTCGAAGAATTGCAAGGTGTTATTATCACCACTGGTCCAGCGAAACGTGAGAATTAAGCTGTACAGTCCAATATTGCACCAACACAGAGTGGACCCGCGCAGGATTTCGTTCTCCAACCGAAGCTGAGATGGACGCGTTCGAAGAATACGCGGCCATCAACAAAGGGTATTTCGATTCGTCGGAGGACGACGTGATGAAGTAAAATTGGAAATTATTCTGCGCGGCTCACCGTCTCACCGGCGAGAAGTGGTCGAAGCCACCGTAACAATATAAACAATTGACGCCCCCCCCCCCTCATCGAGGCGCCCTAAAATTATCAAACGTTGCCCTGTCCGCGGCTATAAAATGGTTGGGGAGCACTGCTGTTAAGCTCAAGTGAAAGCCTTTGGATTCGAAGAATTGCAAGCTCGCATTTTCACCACTGGTCTAACGAAATGTGAGAATTAAGCTGTATAACTCAATATTGCACCAACACAGAGTGGAACCACGCGCAGGATCTCGTTCTCCAACCGAAGCAGAGATGGACGCGTTCGAGGAATACGCAACCATCCACAAAGGAGGGTATTTCGGTCCTCGGAGAACGACCTAATAAACAAAAATTGGAATTGATTCTGCAAAGCTCTCCGTCTCACTGCTGAGACGGGGCGAAGCCTCCGCAAAAATATAAACAATTATCGCCCCCCCCCCTCAACGGGCGCGGTAAAATTATCAAACGTTGACCGGTTCGCGATTATAAAAAGTTTGGGGAGCACTGCTGTAAAGCACAAGTGAAAGCTTTTGGATTCGAAATTGCAAGCTCTTATTATCACCACTGGTCCAGCGAAACGTGAGAATTAAGCTGTACAATCCAATATTGCACCAACACAGAGTGGAACCCGCGCAGGATTTCGTTCTCCAACCGAAGCTGAGAAGATCGAGTTCGAAGAATACGCGGCCATCAACAAAGGGTATTTCGATTCGTCGGAGGACGACGTGATGAAGTAAAATTGGAAATTATTCTGCGCGGCTCACCGTCTCACCGGCGAGAAGTGGTCGAAGCCACCGTAACAATATAAACAATTGACGCCCCCCCCCCCCTCATCGAGGCGCCGTAAAATTATCAAACGTTGCCCTGTCCGCGGCTATCAAATGGATGGGGAGCACTGCTGTTAAGCACAAGTGAAAGATTTTGTATTCGAAGAATTGCAAGCACGCATTTTCACCACAGGTCTAGCGAAACCTCAGAATAAAGCTGCGCAACCCAATATTTCATCAACCCAGAATGGATCCACGCGCAGGATCTCGTTCTCCAACCGAAGCTGAGATGGACGCGTTCGAGGAATACGCAACCATCCACAAAGGGTATTTCGATTCGTCGGAGGACGACGTGATGAAGTAAAATTGGAATTTATTCTCCGAGGCTCACCGTCTCACCGGCGAGAAGTGGTCGA
Source organism: Lasioglossum baleicum (assembly GCF_051020765.1). NCBI lineage: Eukaryota > Metazoa > Arthropoda > Insecta > Hymenoptera > Halictidae > Lasioglossum > Lasioglossum baleicum. The sequence continues at coordinate 57,250 of NW_027469591.1, forward strand.
AGCCACCGTAACAATATAAACAATTGACGCCCCCCCCCCTCATCGAGGCGCCGTAAAATTATCAAACGTTGCCCAGTACGCGGCTATCAAATGGATGGGGAGCACTGCTGTTAAGCACAAGTGAAAGATGTTGGATTAGAAGAATTGCAAGCACGCATTTTCACCACAGGTCTAGCGAAACCTCAGAATAAAGCTGCGCAACCCAATATTTCACCAACACAGAATGGATCCACGCGCAGGTTCTCGTTATCCAACCGAAGCTGAGATGGACGCGTTCGAGGAATACGCAACCATCCACAAAGGAGGGTATTTCGATTCGTCGGAGAACGACCTGATAATGAAAAATTGGAATTTATTCTGCAAGGCTCTCCGTCTCACTGCTGAGACGGGGCCGAAGCCTCCGCAAAAATATAAACAATTATCGTCCCACCCTCAACGAGGCTTGGTAAAATTATCAAACGTTGACCGGTTCGCGATTATAAAATTTTGGGGATCACTGCTGTAAAGCACAAGTGAAAGCTTTTGGATTCGAAGAATTGCAAGGTGTTATTATCACCACTGGTCCAGCGAAACGTGAGAATTAAGCTGTACAGTCAATATTGCACCAACACAGAGTGGAACCCGCGCAGGATTTCGTTCTCCAACCGAAGCTGAGATGGACGCGTTCGAAGAATACGCGGCCATCAACAAAGGGTATTTCGATTCGTCGGAGGACGACGTGATGAAGTAAAATTGGAATTTATTCTGCGCGGCTCACCGTCTCACCGGCGAGAAGTGGTCGAAGCCACCGTAACAATATAAACAATTGACGCCCCCCCCCTCATCGAGGCGCAGTAAAATTATCAAACGTTGCCCTGTCCGCGGCTATAAAATGGTTGCAGAGCACTGCTGTTAAGCTCAAGTGAAAGCCTTTGGATTCGAAGAATTGCAAGCTCGCATTTTCACCACTGATCTAACGAAATGTGAGAATTAAGCTGTATAACTCAATATTGCACCAACACAGAGTGGAACCACGCGCAGGATCTCGTTCTCCAACACAAGCAGAGATGGACGCTTTCGAGGAATACGCAACCATCCACAAAGGAGGGTATTTCGGTCCTCGGAGAACGACCTGATAAACAAAAATTGGAATTGATTCTGCAAGGCTCTCCGTCTCACTGCTGAGACGGGGCCGAAGCCTCCGCAAAAATATAAACAATTATCGTCCCCCCCCCTCTCAACGGGGCGCGGTAAAATTATCAAACCTTGACCGGTTCGCGATTATAAAAAGTTTGGGGAGCACTGCTGTAAAGCACAAGTGAAAGCTTTTGGATTCGAAGAATTGCAAGCTGTTATTATCACCACTGGTCCAGCGAAACGTGAGAATTAAGCTGTACAATCCAATATTGCACCAACACAGAGTGGAATCCGCGCAGGATTTCGTTCTCCAACCGAAGCTGAGAAGGTCGCGTTCGAAGAATACGTGACCATCATCAAAGGGTATTTCGATTCGTCGGAGGACGACGTGATGAAGTAAAATTGGAATTTATTCTGCGCGGCTCACCGTCTCACCGGCGAGAAGTGGTCGAAGCCACCGTAACAATATAAACAATTGACGCCCCCCCCCCCTCATCGAGGCGCCGTAAAATTATCAAACGTTGCCCAGTCCGCGGCTATCAAATGGATGGGGAGCACTGCTGTTAAGCACAAGTGAAAGATTTTGGATTCGAAGAATTGCAAGCACGCATTTTCACCACAGGTCTAGCGAAACCTCAGAATAAAGCTGCGCAACCCAATATTTCACCAACACAGAATGGATCCACGCGCAGGATCTCGTTCTCCAACCGAAGCTGAGATGGACGCGTTCGAGGAATACGCAACCATCCACAAAGGAGGGTATTTCGATTCGTCGGAGAACGACCTGATAATGAAAAATTGGAATTTATTCTGCAAGGCTCTCCGTCTCACTGCTGAGACGGGGCCGAAGCCTCCGCAAAAATATAGACAATTATCGTCCCACCCTCAACGGGGCGCGGTAAAATTATCAAACGTTGACCGGTTCGCGATTATAAAATTTTGGGGATCACTGCTGTAAAGCACAAGTGAAAGCTTTTGGATTCGAAGAATTGCAAGGTGTTATTATCACCACTGGTCCAGCGAAACGTGAGAATTAAGCTGTACAGTCCAATATTGCACCAACACAGAGTGGAACCCGCGCAGGATTTCGTTCTCCAACCGAAGCTGAGATGGACGCGTTCGAAGAATACGCGGCCATCAACAAAGGGTATTTCGATTCGTCGGAGGACGACGTGATGAAGTAAAATTGGAAATTATTCTGCGCGGCTCACCGTCTCACCGGCGAGAAGTGGTCGAAGCCACCGTAACAATATAAACAATTGACGCCCCCCCCCCCTCATCGAGGCGCCCTAAAATTATCAAACGTTGCCCTGTCCGCGGCTATAAAATGGTTGGGGAGCACTGCTGTTAAGCTCAAGTGAAAGCCTTTGGATTCGAAGAATTGCAAGCTCGCATTTTCACCACTGGTCTAACGAAATGTGAGAATTAAGCTGTATAACTCAATATTGCACCAACACAGAGTGGAACCACGCGCAGGATCTCGTTCTCCAACCGAAGCAGAGATGGACGCGTTCGAGGAATACGCAACCATCCACAAAGGAGGGTATTTCGGTCCTCGGAGAACGACCTAATAAACAAAAATTGGAATTGATTCTGCAAAGCTCTCCGTCTCACTGCTGAGACGGGGCCGAAGCCTCCGCAAAAATATAAACAATTATCGCCCCCCCCCCCTCAACGGGGCGCGGTAAAATTATCAAACGTTGACCGGTTCGCGATTATAAAAAGTTTGGGGAGCACTGCTGTAAAGCACAAGTGAAAGCTTTTGGATTCGAAGAATTGCAAGCTCTTATTATCACCACTGGTCCAGCGAAACGTGAGAATTAAGCTGTACAATCCAATATTGCACCAACACAGAGTGGAACCCGCGCAGGATTTCGTTCTCCAACCGAAGCTGAGAAGATCGAGTTCGAAGAATACGCGGCCATCAACAAAGGGTATTTCGATTCGTCGGAGGACGACGTGATGAAGTAAAATTGGAAATTATTCTGCGCGGCTCACCGTCTCACCGGCGAGAAGTGGTCGAAGCCACCGTAACAATATAAACAATTGACGCCCCCCCCCCCCTCATCGAGGCGCCGAAAAATTATCAAACGTTGCCCTGTCCGCGGCTATCAAATGGATGGGGAGCACTGCTGTTAAGCACAAGTGAAAGATTTTGGATTCGAAGAATTGCAAGCACGCATTTTCACCACAGGTCTAGCGAAACCTCAGAATAAAGCTGCGCAACCCAATATTTCACCAACACAGAATGGATCCACGCGCAGGTTCTCGTTATCCAACCGAAGCTGAGATGGACGCGTTCGAGGAATACGCAACCATCCACAAAGGAGGGTATTTCGATTCGTCGGAGAACGACCTGATAATGAAAAATTGGAATTTATTCTGCAAGGCTCTCCGTCTCACTGCTGAGACGGGGCCGAAGCCTCCGCAAAAATATAAACAATTATCGTCCCACCCTCAACGAGGCTTGGTAAAATTATCAAACGTTGACCGGTTCGCGATTATAAAATTTTGGGGATCACTGCTGTAAAGCACAAGTGAAAGCTTTTGGATTCGAAGAATTGCAAGGTGTTATTATCACCACTGGTCCAGCGAAACGTGAGAATTAAGCTGTACAGTCCAATATTGCACCAACACAGAGTGGAACCCGCGCAGGATTTCGTTCTCCAACCGAAGCTGAGATGGACGCGTTCGAAGAATACGCGGCCATCAACAAAGGGTATTTCGATTCGTCGGAGGACGACGTGATGAAGTAAAATTGGAATTTATTCTGCGCGGCTCACCGTCTCACCGGCGAGAAGTGGTCGAAGCCACCGTAACAATATAAACAATTGACGCCCCCCCCCCCTCATCGAGGCGCAGTAAAATTATCAAACGTTGCCCTGTCCGCGGCTATAAAATGGTTGCAGAGCACTGCTGTTAAGCTCAAGTGAAAGCCTTTGGATTCGAAGAATTGCAAGCTCGCATTTTCACCACTGATCTAACGAAATGTGAGAATTAAGCTGTATAACTCAATATTGCACCAACACAGAGTGGAACCACGCGCAGGATCTCGTTCTCCAACACAAGCAGAGATGGACGCTTTCGAGGAATACGCAACCATCCACAAAGGAGGGTATTTCGGTCCTCGGAGAACGACCTGATAAACAAAAATTGGAATTGATTCTGCAAGGCTCTCCGTCTCACTGCTGAGACGGGGCCGAAGCCTCCGCAAAAATATAAACAATTATCGTCCCCCCCCCTCTCAACGGGGCGCGGTAAAATTATCAAACCTTGACCGGTTCGCGATTATAAAAAGTTTGGGGAGCACTGCTGTAAAGCACAAGTGAAAGCTTTTGGATTCGAAGAATTGCAAGCTGTTATTATCACCACTGGTCCAGCGAAACGTGAGAATTAAGCTGTACAATCCAATATTGTACCAACACAGAGTGGAATCCGCGCAGGATTTCGTTCTCCAACCGAAGCTGAGAAGGTCGCGTTCGAAGAATACGCGACCATCATCAAAGGGTATTTCGATTCGTCGGAGGACGACGTGATGAAGTAAAATTGGAATTTATTCTGCGCGGCTCACCGTCTCACCGGCGAGAAGTGGTCGAAGCCACCGTAACAATATAAACAATTGACGCCCCCCCCCTCATCGAGGCGCAGTAAAATTATCAAACGTTGCCCTGTCCGCGGCTATAAAATGGTTGCAGAGCACTGCTGTTAAGCTCAAGTGAAAGCCTTTGGATTCGAAGAATTGCAAGCTCGCATTTTCACCACTGGTCTAACGAAATGTGAGAATTAAGCTGTATAACTCAATATTGCACCAACACAGAGTGGAACCACGCGCAGGATTTCGTTCTCCAACCGAAGCTGAGATGGACGCATTCGAAGAATACGCGGCCATCAACAAAGGGTATTTCGATTCGTCGGAGGACGACGTGATGAAGTAAAATTGGAAATTATTCTGCGCGGCTCACCGTCTCACCGGCGAGAAGTGGTCGAAGCCACCGTAACAATATAAACAATTGACGCCCCCCCCCCCTCATCGAGGCGCCGTAAAATTATCAAACGTTGCCCTGTCCGCGGCTATCAAATGGATGGGGAGCACTGCTGTTAAGCACAAGTGAAAGATTTTGGATTCGAAGAATTGCAAGCACGCATTTTCACCACAGGTCTAGCGAAACCTCAGAATAAAGCTGCGCATCCCAATATTTCACCAACACAGAATGGATCCACGCGCAGGTTCTCGTTATCCAACCGAAGCTGAGATGGACGCGTTCGAGGAATACGCAACCATCCACAAAGGAGGGTATTTCGATTCGTCGGAGAACGACCTGATAATGAAAAATTGGAATTTATTCTGCAAGGCTCTCCGTCTCACTGCTGAGACGGGGCCGAAGCCTCCGCAAAAATATAAACAATTATCGTCCCACCCTCAACGAGGCTTGGTAAAATTATCAAACGTTGACCGGTTCGCGATTATAAAATTTTGGGGATCACTGCTGTAAAGCACAAGTGAAAGCTTTTGGATTCGAAGAATTGCAAGGTGTTATTATCACCACTGGTCCAGCGAAACGTGAGAATTAAGCTGTACAGTCCAATATTGCACCAACACAGAGTGGAACCCGCGCAGGATTTCGTTCTCCAACCGAAGCTGAGATGGACGCGTTCGAAGAATACGCGGCCATCAACAAAGGGTATTTCGATTCGTCGGAGGACGACGTGATGAAGTAAAATTGGAATTTATTCTGCGCGGCTCACCGTCTCACCGGCGAGAAGTGGTCGAAGCCACCGTAACAATATAAACAATTGACGCCCCCCCCCCCCCCTCATCGAGGCGCAGTAAAATTATCAAACGTTGCCCTGTCCGCGGCTATAAAATGGTTGCAGAGCACTGCTGTTAAGCTCAAGTGAAAGCCTTTGGATTCGAAGAATTGCAAGCCCGCATTTTCACCACTGATCTAACGAAATGTGAGAATTAAGCTGTATAACTCAATATTGCACCAACACAGAGTGGAACCACGCGCAGGATCTCGTTCTCCAACACAAGCAGAGATGGACGCTTTCGAGGAATACGCAACCATCCACAAAGGAGGGTATTTCGGTCCTCGGAGAACGACCTGATAAACAAAAATTGGAATTGATTCTGCAAGGCTCTCCGTCTCACTGCTGAGACGGGGCCGAAGCCTCCGCAAAAATATAAACAATTATCGTCCCCCCCCCTCTCAACGGGGCGCGGTAAAATTATCAAACCTTGACCGGTTCGCGATTATAAAAAGTTTGGGGAGCACTGCTGTAAAGCACAAGTGAAAGCTTTTGGATTCGAAGAATTGCAAGCTGTTATTATCACCACTGGTCCAGCGAAACGTGAGAATTAAGCTGTACAATCCAATATTGCACCAACACAGAGTGGAATCCGCGCAGGATTTCGTTCTCCAACCGAAGCTGAGAAGGTCGCGTTCGAAGAATACGCGACCATCATCAAAGGGTATTTCGATTCGTCGGAGGACGACGTGATGAAGTAAAATTGGAATTTATTCTGCGCGGCTCACCGTCTCACCGGCGAGAAGTGGTCGAAGCCACCGTAACAATATAAACAATTGACGCCCCCCCCTCATCGAGGCGCAGTAAAATTATCAAACGTTGCCCTGTCCGCGGCTATAAAATGGTTGCAGAGCACTGCTGTTAAGCTCAAGTGAAAGCCTTTGGATTCGAAGAATTGCAAGCTCGCATTTTCACCACTGGTCTAACGAAATGTGAGAATTAAGCTGTATAACTCAATATTGCACCAACACAGAGTGGAACCACGCGCAGGATCTCGTTCTCCAACCGAAGCAGAGATGGACGCGTTCGAGGAATACGCAACCATCCACAAAGGAGGGTATTTCGATTCGTCGGAGAACGACCTGATAAAGAAAAATTGGAATTGATTCTGCAAGGCTCTCCGTCTCACTGCTGAGAGGGGGCCGAAGCCTCCGCAAAAATATAAACAATTATCGTCCCCCCCTCCCTCAACGGGGCGCGGTAAAATTATCAAACGTTGCCCTGTCCGCGGCTATCAAATGGATGGGGAACACTGCTGTTAAGCACAAGTGAAAGATTTTGGATTCGAAGAATTGCAAGCTCTTATTATCACCACTGGTCCAGCGAAACGTGAGAATTAAGCTGTACAATCCAATATTGCACCAACACAGAGTGGAACCCGCGCAGGATTTCGTTCTCCAACCGAAGCTGAGAAGATCGAGTTCGAGGAATACGCGGCCATCAACAAAGGGTATTTCGATTCGTTGGAGGATGACGTGATGAAGTAAAATTGGAATTTATTCTGCGCGGCTCACCGTCTCACCGGCGAGAAGTGGTCGAAGCCACCGTAACAATATAAACAATTGACGCCCCCCCCCCTCATCGAGGCGCCGTAAAATTATCAAACGTTGCCCTGTCCGCGGCTATCAAATGGATGGGGAGTACTGCTGTTAAGCACAAGTGAAAGATTTTGGATTCGAAGAATTGCAAGCACGCATTTTCACCACAGGTCTAGCGAAACCTCAGAATAAAGCTGCGCAACCCAATATTTCACCAACACAGAATGGATCCACGCGCAGGATCTCGTTCTCCAACCGAAGCTGAGATGGACGCGTTCGAGGAATACGCAACCATCCACAAAGGAGGGTATTTCGATTCGTCGGAGAACGACCTGATAATGAAAAATTGGAATTTATTCTGCAAGGCTCTCCGTCTCACTGCTGAGACGGGGCCGAAGCCTCCGCAAAAATATAAACAATTATCGTCCCACCCTCAACGAGGCTTGGTAAAATTATCAAACGTTGACCGGTTCGCGATTATAAAATTTTGGGGATCACTGCTGTAAAGCACAAGTGAAAGCTTTTGGATTCGAAGAATTGCAAGGTGTTATTATCACCACTGGTCCAGCGAAACGTGAGAATTAAGCTGTACAGTCCAATATTGCACCAACACAGAGTGGAACCCGCGCAGGATTTCGTTCTCCAACCGAAGCTGAGATGGACGCGTTCGAAGAATACGCGGCCATCAACAAAGGGTATTTCGATTCGTCGGAGGACGACGTGATGAAGTAAAATTGGAATTTATTCTGCGCGGCTCACCGTCTCACCGGCGAGAAGTGGTCGAAGCCACCGTAACAATATAAACAATTGACGCCCCCCCCCTCATCGAGGCGCAGTAAAATTATCAAACGTTGCCCTGTCCGCGGCTATAAAATGGTTGCAGAGCACTGCTGTTAAGCTCAAGTGAAAGCCTTTGGATTCGAAGAATTGCAAGCTCGCATTTTCACCACTGATCTAACGAAATGTGAGAATTAAGCTGTATAACTCAATATTGCACCAACACAGAGTGGAACCACGCGCAGGATCTCGTTCTCCAACACAAGCAGAGATGGACGCTTTCGAGGAATACGCAACCATCCACAAAGGAGGGTATTTCGGTCCTCGGAGAACGACCTGATAAACAAAAATTGGAATTGATTCTGCAAGGCTCTCCGTCTCACTGCTGAGACGGGGCCGAAGCCTCCGCAAAAATATAAACAATTATCGTCCCCCCCCCTCTCAACGGGGCGCGGTAAAATTATCAAACCTTGACCGGTTCACGATTATAAAAAGTTTGGGGAGCACTGCTGTAAAGCACAAGTGAAAGCTTTTGGATTCGAAGAATTGCAAGCTGTTATTATCACCACTGGTCCAGCGAAACGTGAGAATTAAGCTGTACAATCCAATATTGCACCAACACAGAGTGGAATCCGCGCAGGATTTCGTTCTCCAACCGAAGCTGAGAAGGTCGCGTTCGAAGAATACGCGACCATCATCAAAGGGTATTTCGATTCGTCGGAGGACGACGTGATGAAGTAAAATTGGAATTTATTCTCCGAGGCTCACCGTCTCACCGGCGAGAAGTGGTCGAAGCCACCGTAACAATATAAACAATTGACGCCCCCCCCCCTCATCGAGGCGCCGTAAAATTATCAAACGTTGCCCAGTACGCGGCTATCAAATGGATGGGGAGCACTGCTGTTAAGCACAAGTGAAAGATTTTGGATTCGAAGAATTGCAAGCACGCATTTTCACCACAGGTCTAGCGAAACCTCAGAATAAAGCTGCGCAACCCAATATTTCACCAACACAGAATGGATCCACGCGCAGGTTCTCGTTATCCAACCGAAGCTGAGATGGACGCGTTCGAGGAATACGCAACCATCCACAAAGGAGGGTATTTCGATTCGTCGGAGAACGACCTGATAATGAAAAATTGGAATTTATTCTGCAAGGCTCTCCGTCTCACTGCTGAGACGGGGCCGAAGCCTCCGCAAAAATATAAACAATTATCGTCCCACCCTCAACGAGGCTTGGTAAAATTATCAAACGTTGACCGGTTCGCGATTATAAAATTTTGGGGATCACTGCTGTAAAGCACAAGTGAAAGCTTTTGGATTCGAAGAATTGCAAGGTGTTATTATCACCACTGGTCCAGCGAAACGTGAGAATTAAGCTGTACAGTCCAATATTGCACCAACACAGAGTGGAACCCGCGCAGGATTTCGTTCTCCAACCGAAGCTGAGATGGACGCGTTCGAAGAATACGCGGCCATCAACAAAGGGTATTTCGATTCGTCGGAGGACGACGTGATGAAGTAAAATTGGAATTTATTCTGCGCGGCTCACCGTCTCACCGGCGAGAAGTGGTCGAAGCCACCGTAACAATATAAACAATTGACGCCCCCCCCCCCTCATCGAGGCGCAGTAAAATTATCAAACGTTGCCCTGTCCGCGGCTATAAAATGGTTGCAGAGCACTGCTGTTAAGCTCAAGTGAAAGCCTTTGGATTCGAAGAATTGCAAGCTCGCATTTTCACCACTGATCTAACGAAATGTGAGAATTAAGCTGTATAACTCAATATTGCACCAACACAGAGTGGAACCACGCGCAGGATCTCGTTCTCCAACACAAGCAGAGATGGACGCTTTCGAGGAATACGCAACCATCCACAAAGGAGGGTATTTCGGTCCTCGGAGAACGACCTGATAAACAAAAATTGGAATTGATTCTGCAAGGCTCTCCGTCTCACTGCTGAGACGGGGCCGAAGCCTCCGCAAAAATATAAACAATTATCGTCCCCCCCCCTCTCAACGGGGCGCGGTAAAATTATCAAACCTTGACCGGTTCACGATTATAAAAAGTTTGGGGAGCACTGCTGTAAAGCACAAGTGAAAGCTTTTGGATTCGAAGAATTGCAAGCTGTTATTATCACCACTGGTCCAGCGAAACGTGAGAATTAAGCTGTACAATCCAATATTGCACCAACACAGAGTGGAATCCGCGCAGGATTTCGTTCTCCAACCGAAGCTGAGAAGGTCGCGTTCGAAGAATACGCGACCATCATCAAAGGGTATTTCGATTCGTCGGAGGACGACGTGATGAAGTAAAATTGGAATTTATTCTCCGAGGCTCACCGTCTCACCGGCGAGAAGTGGTCGAAGCCACCGTAACAATATAAACAATTGACGCCCCCCCCCCCCCCTCATCGAGGCGCCGTAAAATTATCAAACGTTGCCCAGTACGCGGCTATCAAATGGATGGGGAGCACTGCTGTTAAGCACAAGTGAAAGATTTTGGATTCGAAGAATTGCAAGCACGCATTTTCACCACAGGTCTAGCGAAACCTCAGAATAAAGCTGCGCAACCCAATATTTCACCAACACAGAATGGATCCACGCGCAGGTTCTCGTTATCCAACCGAAGCTGAGATGGACGCGTTCGAGGAATACGCAACCATCCACAAAGGAGGGTATTTCGATTCGTCGGAGAACGACCTGATAATGAAAAATTGGAATTTATTCTGCAAGGCTCTCCGTCTCACTGCTGAGACGGGGCCGAAGCCTCCGCAAAAATATAAACAATTATCGTCCCACCCTCAACGAGGCTTGGTAAAATTATCAAACGTTGACCGGTTCGCGATTATAAAATTTTGGGGATCACTGCTGTAAAGCACAAGTGAAAGCTTTTGGATTCGAAGAATTGCAAGCACGCATTTTCACCACAGGTCTAGCGAAACCTCAGAATAAAGCTGCGCAACCCAATATTTCATCAACACAGAATGGATCCACGCGCAGGATCTCGTTCTCCAACCGAAGCTGAGATGGACGCGTTCGAGGAATACGCAACCATCCACAAAGGGTATTTCGATTCGTCGGAGGACGACGTGATGAAGTAAAATTGGAATTTATTCTCCGAGGCTCACCGTCTCACCGGCGAGAAGTGGTCGAAGCCACCGTAACAATATAAACAATTGACGCCCCCCCCCCTCATCGAGGCGCCGTAAAATTATCAAACGTTGCCCAGTACGCGGCTATCAAATGGATGGGGAGCACTGCTGTTAAGCACAAGTGAAAGATTTTGGATTAGAAGAATTGCAAGCACGCATTTTCACCACAGGTCTAGCGAAACCTCAGAATAAAGCTGCGCAACCCAATATTTCACCAACACAGAATGGATCCACGCGCAGGTTCTCGTTATCCAACCGAAGCTGAGATGGACGCGTTCGAGGAATACGCAACCATCCACAAAGGAGGGTATTTCGATTCGTCGGAGAACGACCTGATAATGAAAAATTGGAATTTATTCTGCAAGGCTCTCCGTCTCACTGCTGAGACGGGGCCGAAGCCTCCGCAAAAATATAAACAATTATCGTCCCACCCTCAACGAGGCTTGGTAAAATTATCAAACGTTGACCGGTTCGCGATTATAAAATTTTGGGGATCACTGCTGTAAAGCACAAGTGAAAGCTTTTGGATTCGAAGAATTGCAAGGTGTTATTATCACCACTGGTCCAGCGAAACGTGAGAATTAAGCTGTACAGTCCAATATTGCACCAACACAGAGTGGAACCCGCGCAGGATTTCGTTCTCCAACCGAAGCTGAGATGGACGCGTTCGAAGAATACGCGGCCATCAACAAAGGGTATTTCGATTCGTCGGAGGACGACGTGATGAAGTAAAATTGGAATTTATTCTGCGCGGCTCACCGTCTCACCGGCGAGAAGTGGTCGAAGCCACCGTAACAATATAAACAATTGACGCCCCCCCCCTCATCGAGGCGCAGTAAAATTATCAAACGTTGCCCTGTCCGCGGCTATAAAATGGTTGCAGAGCACTGCTGTTAAGCTCAAGTGAAAGCCTTTGGATTCGAAGAATTGCAAGCTCGCATTTTCACCACTGGTCTAACGAAATGTGAGAATTAAGCTGTATAACTCAATATTGCACCAACACAGAGTGGAACCACGCGCAGGATTTCGTTCTCCAACCGAAGCTGAGATGGACGCATTCGAAGAATACGCGGCCATCAACAAAGGGTATTTCGATTCGTCGGAGGACGACGTGATGAAGTAAAATTGGAAATTATTCTGCGCGGCTCACCGTCTCACCGGCGAGAAGTGGTCGAAGCCACCGTAACAATATAAACAATTGACGCCCCCCCCCCCTCATCGAGGCGCCGTAAAATTATCAAACGTTGCCCTGTCCGCGGCTATCAAATGGATGGGGAGCACTGCTGTTAAGCACAAGTGAAAGATTTTGGATTCGAAGAATTGCAAGCACGCATTTTCACCACAGGTCTAGCGAAACCTCAGAATAAAGCTGCGCATCCCAATATTTCACCAACACAGAATGGATCCACGCGCAGGTTCTCGTTATCCAACCGAAGCTGAGATGGACGCGTTCGAGGAATACGCAACCATCCACAAAGGAGGGTATTTCGATTCGTCGGAGAACGACCTGATAATGAAAAATTGGAATTTATTCTGCAAGGCTCTCCGTCTCACTGCTGAGACGGGGCCGAAGCCTCCGCAAAAATATAAACAATTATCGTCCCACCCTCAACGAGGCTTGGTAAAATTATCAAACGTTGACCGGTTCGCGATTATAAAATTTTGGGGATCACTGCTGTAAAGCACAAGTGAAAGCTTTTGGATTCGAAGAATTGCAAGGTGTTATTATCACCACTGGTCCAGCGAAACGTGAGAATTAAGCTGTACAGTCCAATATTGCACCAACACAGAGTGGAACCCGCGCAGGATTTCGTTCTCCAACCGAAGCTGAGATGGACGCGTTCGAAGAATACGCGGCCATCAACAAAGGGTATTTCGATTCGTCGGAGGACGACGTGATGAAGTAAAATTGGAATTTATTCTGCGCGGCTCACCGTCTCACCGGCGAGAAGTGGTCGAAGCCACCGTAACAATATAAACAATTGACGCCCCCCCCCCCCTCATCGAGGCGCAGTAAAATTATCAAACGTTGCCCTGTCCGCGGCTATAAAATGGTTGCAGAGCACTGCTGTTAAGCTCAAGTGAAAGCCTTTGGATTCGAAGAATTGCAAGCCCGCATTTTCACCACTGATCTAACGAAATGTGAGAATTAAGCTGTATAACTCAATATTGCACCAACACAGAGTGGAACCACGCGCAGGATCTCGTTCTCCAACACAAGCAGAGATGGACGCTTTCGAGGAATACGCAACCATCCACAAAGGAGGGTATTTCGGTCCTCGGAGAACGACCTGATAAACAAAAATTGGAATTGATTCTGCAAGGCTCTCCGTCTCACTGCTGAGACGGGGCCGAAGCCTCCGCAAAAATATAAACAATTATCGTCCCCCCCCCTCTCAACGGGGCGCGGTAAAATTATCAAACCTTGACCGGTTCGCGATTATAAAAAGTTTGAGGAGCACTGCTGTAAAGCACAAGTGAAAGCTTTTGGATTCGAAGAATTGCAAGCTGTTATTATCACCACTGGTCCAGCGAAACGTGAGAATTAAGCTGTACAATCCAATATTGCACCAACACAGAGTGGAATCCGCGCAGGATTTCGTTCTCCAACCGAAGCTGAGAAGGTCGCGTTCGAAGAATACGCGACCATCATCAAAGGGTATTTCGATTCGTCGGAGGACGACGTGATGAAGTAAAATTGGAATTTATTCTGCGCGGCTCACCGTCTCACCGGCGAGAAGTGGTCGAAGCCACCGTAACAATATAAACAATTGACGCCCCCCCCTCATCGAGGCGCAGTAAAATTATCAAACGTTGCCCTGTCCGCGGCTATAAAATGGTTGCAGAGCACTGCTGTTAAGCTCAAGTGAAAGCCTTTGGATTCGAAGAATTGCAAGCTCGCATTTTCACCACTGGTCTAACGAAATGTGAGAATTAAGCTGTATAACTCAATATTGCACCAACACAGAGTGGAACCACGCGCAGGATCTCGTTCTCCAACCGAAGCAGAGATGGACGCGTTCGAGGAATACGCAACCATCCACAAAGGAGGGTATTTCGATTCGTCGGAGAACGACCTGATAAAGAAAAATTGGAATTGATTCTGCAAGGCTCTCCGTCTCACTGCTGAGAGGGGGCCGAAGCCTCCGCAAAAATATAAACAATTATCGTCCCCCCCTCCCTCAACGGGGCGCGGTAAAATTATCAAACGTTGCCCTGTCCGCGGCTATCAAATGGATGGGGAACACTGCTGTTAAGCACAAGTGAAAGATTTTGGATTCGAAGAATTGCAAGCTCTTATTATCACCACTGGTCCAGCGAAACGTGAGAATTAAGCTGTACAATCCAATATTGCACCAACACAGAGTGGAACCCGCGCAGGATTTCGTTCTCCAACCGAAGCTGAGAAGATCGAGTTCGAGGAATACGCGGCCATCAACAAAGGGTATTTCGATTCGTTGGAGGATGACGTGATGAAGTAAAATTGGAATTTATTCTGCGCGGCTCACCGTCTCACCGGCGAGAAGTGGTCGAAGCCACCGTAACAATATAAACAATTGACGCCCCCCCCCCTCATCGAGGCGCCGTAAAATTATCAAACGTTGCCCTGTCCGCGGCTATCAAATGGATGGGGAGTACTGCTGTTAAGCACAAGTGAAAGATTTTGGATTCGAAGAATTGCAAGCACGCATTTTCACCACAGGTCTAGCGAAACCTCAGAATAAAGCTGCGCAACCCAATATTTCACCAACACAGAATGGATCCACGCGCAGGATCTCGTTCTCCAACCGAAGCTGAGATGGACGCGTTCGAGGAATACGCAACCATCCACAAAGGAGGGTATTTCGATTCGTCGGAGAACGACCTGATAATGAAAAATTGGAATTTATTCTGCAAGGCTCTCCGTCTCACTGCTGAGACGGGGCCGAAGCCTCCGCAAAAATATAAACAATTATCGTCCCACCCTCAACGAGGCTTGGTAAAATTATCAAACGTTGACCGGTTCGCGATTATAAAATTTTGGGGATCACTGCTGTAAAGCACAAGTGAAAGCTTTTGGATTCGAAGAATTGCAAGGTGTTATTATCACCACTGGTCCAGCGAAACGTGAGAATTAAGCTGTACAGTCCAATATTGCACCAACACAGAGTGGAACCCGCGCAGGATTTCGTTCTCCAACCGAAGCTGAGATGGACGCGTTCGAAGAATACGCGGCCATCAACAAAGGGTATTTCGATTCGTCGGAGGACGACGTGATGAAGTAAAATTGGAATTTATTCTGCGCGGCTCACCGTCTCACCGGCGAGAAGTGGTCGAAGCCACCGTAACAATATAAACAATTGACGCCCCCCCCCTCATCGAGGCGCAGTAAAATTATCAAACGTTGCCCTGTCCGCGGCTATAAAATGGTTGCAGAGCACTGCTGTTAAGCTCAAGTGAAAGCCTTTGGATTCGAAGAATTGCAAGCTCGCATTTTCACCACTGATCTAACGAAATGTGAGAATTAAGCTGTATAACTCAATATTGCACCAACACAGAGTGGAACCACGCGCAGGATCTCGTTCTCCAACACAAGCAGAGATGGACGCTTTCGAGGAATACGCAACCATCCACAAAGGAGGGTATTTCGGTCCTCGGAGAACGACCTGATAAACAAAAATTGGAATTGATTCTGCAAGGCTCTCCGTCTCACTGCTGAGACGGGGCCGAAGCCTCCGCAAAAATATAAACAATTATCGTCCCCCCCCCTCTCAACGGGGCGCGGTAAAATTATCAAACCTTGACCGGTTCACGATTATAAAAAGTTTGGGGAGCACTGCTGTAAAGCACAAGTGAAAGCTTTTGGATTCGAAGAATTGCAAGCTGTTATTATCACCACTGGTCCAGCGAAACGTGAGAATTAAGCTGTACAATCCAATATTGCACCAACACAGAGTGGAATCCGCGCAGGATTTCGTTCTCCAACCGAAGCTGAGAAGGTCGCGTTCGAAGAATACGCGACCATCATCAAAGGGTATTTCGATTCGTCGGAGGACGACGTGATGAAGTAAAATTGGAATTTATTCTCCGAGGCTCACCGTCTCACCGGCGAGAAGTGGTCGAAGCCACCGTAACAATATAAACAATTGACGCCCCCCCCCCTCATCGAGGCGCCGTAAAATTATCAAACGTTGCCCAGTACGCGGCTATCAAATGGATGGGGAGCACTGCTGTTAAGCACAAGTGAAAGATTTTGGATTCGAAGAATTGCAAGCACGCATTTTCACCACAGGTCTAGCGAAACCTCAGAATAAAGCTGCGCAACCCAATATTTCACCAACACAGAATGGATCCACGCGCAGGTTCTCGTTATCCAACCGAAGCTGAGATGGACGCGTTCGAGGAATACGCAACCATCCACAAAGGAGGGTATTTCGATTCGTCGGAGAACGACCTGATAATGAAAAATTGGAATTTATTCTGCAAGGCTCTCCGTCTCACTGCTGAGACGGGGCCGAAGCCTCCGCAAAAATATAAACAATTATCGTCCCACCCTCAACGAGGCTTGGTAAAATTATCAAACGTTGACCGGTTCGCGATTATAAAATTTTGGGGATCACTGCTGTAAAGCACAAGTGAAAGCTTTTGGATTCGAAGAATTGCAAGGTGTTATTATCACCACTGGTCCAGCGAAACGTGAGAATTAAGCTGTACAGTCCAATATTGCACCAACACAGAGTGGAACCCGCGCAGGATTTCGTTCTCCAACCGAAGCTGAGATGGACGCGTTCGAAGAATACGCGGCCATCAACAAAGGGTATTTCGATTCGTCGGAGGACGACGTGATGAAGTAAAATTGGAATTTATTCTGCGCGGCTCACCGTCTCACCGGCGAGAAGTGGTCGAAGCCACCGTAACAATATAAACAATTGACGCCCCCCCCCCCTCATCGAGGCGCAGTAAAATTATCAAACGTTGCCCTGTCCGCGGCTATAAAATGGTTGCAGAGCACTGCTGTTAAGCTCAAGTGAAAGCCTTTGGATTCGAAGAATTGCAAGCTCGCATTTTCACCACTGATCTAACGAAATGTGAGAATTAAGCTGTATAACTCAATATTGCACCAACACAGAGTGGAACCACGCGCAGGATCTCGTTCTCCAACACAAGCAGAGATGGACGCTTTCGAGGAATACGCAACCATCCACAAAGGAGGGTATTTCGGTCCTCGGAGAACGACCTGATAAACAAAAATTGGAATTGATTCTGCAAGGCTCTCCGTCTCACTGCTGAGACGGGGCCGAAGCCTCCGCAAAAATATAAACAATTATCGTCCCCCCCCCTCTCAACGGGGCGCGGTAAAATTATCAAACCTTGACCGGTTCACGATTATAAAAAGTTTGGGGAGCACTGCTGTAAAGCACAAGTGAAAGCTTTTGGATTCGAAGAATTGCAAGCTGTTATTATCACCACTGGTCCAGCGAAACGTGAGAATTAAGCTGTACAATCCAATATTGCACCAACACAGAGTGGAATCCGCGCAGGATTTCGTTCTCCAACCGAAGCTGAGAAGGTCGCGTTCGAAGAATACGCGACCATCATCAAAGGGTATTTCGATTCGTCGGAGGACGACGTGATGAAGTAAAATTGGAATTTATTCTCCGAGGCTCACCGTCTCACCGGCGAGAAGTGGTCGAAGCCACCGTAACAATATAAACAATTGACGCCCCCCCCCCCCCTCATCGAGGCGCCGTAAAATTATCAAACGTTGCCCAGTACGCGGCTATCAAATGGATGGGGAGCACTGCTGTTAAGCACAAGTGAAAGATTTTGGATTCGAAGAATTGCAAGCACGCATTTTCACCACAGGTCTAGCGAAACCTCAGAATAAAGCTGCGCAACCCAATATTTCACCAACACAGAATGGATCCACGCGCAGGTTCTCGTTATCCAACCGAAGCTGAGATGGACGCGTTCGAGGAATACGCAACCATCCACAAAGGAGGGTATTTCGATTCGTCGGAGAACGACCTGATAATGAAAAATTGGAATTTATTCTGCAAGGCTCTCCGTCTCACTGCTGAGACGGGGCCGAAGCCTCCGCAAAAATATAAACAATTATCGTCCCACCCTCAACGAGGCTTGGTAAAATTATCAAACGTTGACCGGTTCGCGATTATAAAATTTTGGGGATCACTGCTGTAAAGCACAAGTGAAAGCTTTTGGATTCGAAGAATTGCAAGCACGCATTTTCACCACAGGTCTAGCGAAACCTCAGAATAAAGCTGCGCAACCCAATATTTCATCAACACAGAATGGATCCACGCGCAGGATCTCGTTCTCCAACCGAAGCTGAGATGGACGCGTTCGAGGAATACGCAACCATCCACAAAGGGTATTTCGATTCGTCGGAGGACGACGTGATGAAGTAAAATTGGAATTTATTCTCCGAGGCTCACCGTCTCACCGGCGAGAAGTGGTCGAAGCCACCGTAACAATATAAACAATTGACGCCCCCCCCCCTCATCGAGGCGCCGTAAAATTATCAAACGTTGCCCAGTACGCGGCTATCAAATGGATGGGGAGCACTGCTGTTAAGCACAAGTGAAAGATTTTGGATTAGAAGAATTGCAAGCACGCATTTTCACCACAGGTCTAGCGAAACCTCAGAATAAAGCTGCGCAACCCAATATTTCACCAACACAGAATGGATCCACGCGCAGGTTCTCGTTATCCAACCGAAGCTGAGATGGACGCGTTCGAGGAATACGCAACCATCCACAAAGGAGGGTATTTCGATTCGTCGGAGAACGACCTGATAATGAAAAATTGGAATTTATTCTGCAAGGCTCTCCGTCTCACTGCTGAGACGGGGCCGAAGCCTCCGCAAAAATATAAACAATTATCGTCCCACCCTCAACGAGGCTTGGTAAAATTATCAAACGTTGACCGGTTCGCGATTATAAAATTTTGGGGATCACTGCTGTAAAGCACAAGTGAAAGCTTTTGGATTCGAAGAATTGCAAGGTGTTATTATCACCACTGGTCCAGCGAAACGTGAGAATTAAGCTGTACAGTCCAATATTGCACCAACACAGAGTGGAACCCGCGCAGGATTTCGTTCTCCAACCGAAGCTGAGATGGACGCGTTCGAAGAATACGCGGCCATCAACAAAGGGTATTTCGATTCGTCGGAGGACGACGTGATGAAGTAAAATTGGAATTTATTCTGCGCGGCTCACCGTCTCACCGGCGAGAAGTGGTCGAAGCCACCGTAACAATATAAACAATTGACGCCCCCCCCCTCATCGAGGCGCAGTAAAATTATCAAACGTTGCCCTGTCCGCGGCTATAAAATGGTTGCAGAGCACTGCTGTTAAGCTCAAGTGAAAGCCTTTGGATTCGAAGAATTGCAAGCTCGCATTTTCACCACTGATCTAACGAAATGTGAGAATTAAGCTGTATAACTCAATATTGCACCAACACAGAGTGGAACCACGCGCAGGATCTCGTTCTCCAACACAAGCAGAGATGGACGCTTTCGAGGAATACGCAACCATCCACAAAGGAGGGTATTTCGGTCCTCGGAGAACGACCTGATAAACAAAAATTGGAATTGATTCTGCAAGGCTCTCCGTCTCACTGCTGAGACGGGGCCGAAGCCTCCGCAAAAATATAAACAATTATCGTCCCCCCCCCTCTCAACGGGGCGCGGTAAAATTATCAAACCTTGACCGGTTCGCGATTATAAAAAGTTTGGGGAGCACTGCTGTAAAGCACAAGTGAAAGCTTTTGGATTCGAAGAATTGCAAGCTGTTATTATCACCACTGGTCCAGCGAAACGTGAGAATTAAGCTGTACAATCCAATATTGCACCAACACAGAGTGGAATCCGCGCAGGATTTCGTTCTCCAACCGAAGCTGAGAAGGTCGCGTTCGAAGAATACGTGACCATCATCAAAGGGTATTTCGATTCGTCGGAGGACGACGTGATGAAGTAAAATTGGAATTTATTCTGCGCGGCTCACCGTCTCACCGGCGAGAAGTGGTCGAAGCCACCGTAACAATATAAACAATTGACGCCCCCCCCCCTCATCGAGGCGCCGTAAAATTATCAAACGTTGCCCAGTCCGCGGCTATCAAATGGATGGGGAGCACTGCTGTTAAGCACAAGTGAAAGATTTTGGATTCGAAGAATTGCAAGCACGCATTTTCACCACAGGTCTAGCGAAACCTCAGAATAAAGCTGCGCAACCCAATATTTCACCAACACAGAATGGATCCACGCGCAGGATCTCGTTCTCCAACCGAAGCTGAGATGGACGCGTTCGAGGAATACGCAACCATCCACAAAGGAGGGTATTTCGATTCGTCGGAGAACGACCTGATAATGAAAAATTGGAATTTATTCTGCAAGGCTCTCCGTCTCACTGCTGAGACGGGGCCGAAGCCTCCGCAAAAATATAGACAATTATCGTCCCACCCTCAACGGGGCGCGGTAAAATTATCAAACGTTGACCGGTTCGCGATTATAAAATTTTGGGGATCACTGCTGTAAAGCACAAGTGAAAGCTTTTGGATTCGAAGAATTGCAAGGTGTTATTATCACCACTGGTCCAGCGAAACGTGAGAATTAAGCTGTACAGTCCAATATTGCACCAACACAGAGTGGAACCCGCGCAGGATTTCGTTCTCCAACCGAAGCTGAGATGGACGCGTTCGAAGAATACGCGGCCATCAACAAAGGGTATTTCGATTCGTCGGAGGACGACGTGATGAAGTAAAATTGGAAATTATTCTGCGCGGCTCACCGTCTCACCGGCGAGAAGTGGTCGAAGCCACCGTAACAATATAAACAATTGACGCCCCCCCCCCCTCATCGAGGCGCCCTAAAATTATCAAACGTTGCCCTGTCCGCGGCTATAAAATGGTTGGGGAGCACTGCTGTTAAGCTCAAGTGAAAGCCTTTGGATTCGAAGAATTGCAAGCTCGCATTTTCACCACTGGTCTAACGAAATGTGAGAATTAAGCTGTATAACTCAATATTGCACCAACACAGAGTGGAACCACGCGCAGGATCTCGTTCTCCAACCGAAGCAGAGATGGACGCGTTCGAGGAATACGCAACCATCCACAAAGGAGGGTATTTCGGTCCTCGGAGAACGACCTAATAAACAAAAATTGGAATTGATTCTGCAAAGCTCTCCGTCTCACTGCTGAGACGGGGCCGAAGCCTCCGCAAAAATATAAACAATTATCGCCCCCCCCCCTCAACGGGGCGCGGTAAAATTATCAAACGTTGACCGGTTCGCGATTATAAAAAGTTTGGGGAGCACTGCTGTAAAGCACAAGTGAAAGCTTTTGGATTCGAAGAATTGCAAGCTCTTATTATCACCACTGGTCCAGCGAAACGTGAGAATTAAGCTGTACAATCCAATATTGCACCAACACAGAGTGGAACCCGCGCAGGATTTCGTTCTCCAACCGAAGCTGAGAAGATCGAGTTCGAAGAATACGCGGCCATCAACAAAGGGTATTTCGATTCGTCGGAGGACGACGTGATGAAGTAAAATTGGAAATTATTCTGCGCGGCTCACCGTCTCACCGGCGAGAAGTGGTCGAAGCCACCGTAACAATATAAACAATTGACGCCCCCCCCCCCCTCATCGAGGCGCCGAAAAATTATCAAACGTTGCCCTGTCCGCGGCTATCAAATGGATGGGGAGCACTGCTGTTAAGCACAAGTGAAAGATTTTGGATTCGAAGAATTGCAAGCACGCATTTTCACCACAGGTCTAGCGAAACCTCAGAATAAAGCTGCGCAACCCAATATTTCACCAACACAGAATGGATCCACGCGCAGGTTCTCGTTATCCAACCGAAGCTGAGATGGACGCGTTCGAGGAATACGCAACCATCCACAAAGGAGGGTATTTCGATTCGTCGGAGAACGACCTGATAATGAAAAATTGGAATTTATTCTGCAAGGCTCTCCGTCTCACTGCTGAGACGGGGCCGAAGCCTCCGCAAAAATATAAACAATTATCGTCCCACCCTCAACGAAGCTTGGTAAAATTATCAAACGTTGACCGGTTCGCGATTATAAAATTTTGGGGATCACTGCTGTAAAGCACAAGTGAAAGCTTTTGGATTCGAAGAATTGCAAGGTGTTATTATCACCACTGGTCCAGCGAAACGTGAGAATTAAGCTGTACAGTCCAATATTGCACCAACACAGAGTGGAACCCGCGCAGGATTTCGTTCTCCAACCGAAGCTGAGATGGACGCGTTCGAAGAATACGCGGCCATCAACAAAGGGTATTTCGATTCGTCGGAGGACGACGTGATGAAGTAAAATTGGAATTTATTCTGCGCGGCTCACCGTCTCACCGGCGAGAAGTGGTCGAAGCCACCGTAACAATATAAACAATTGACGCCCCCCCCCCTCATCGAGGCGCAGTAAAATTATCAAACGTTGCCCTGTCCGCGGCTATAAAATGGTTGCAGAGCACTGCTGTTAAGCTCAAGTGAAAGCCTTTGGATTCGAAGAATTGCAAGCTCGCATTTTCACCACTGATCTAACGAAATGTGAGAATTAAGCTGTATAACTCAATATTGCACCAACACAGAGTGGAACCACGCGCAGGATCTCGTTCTCCAACACAAGCAGAGATGGACGCTTTCGAGGAATACGCAACCATCCACAAAGGAGGGTATTTCGGTCCTCGGAGAACGACCTGATAAACAAAAATTGGAATTGATTCTGCAAGGCTCTCCGTCTCACTGCTGAGACGGGGCCGAAGCCTCCGCAAAAATATAAACAATTATCGTCCCCCCCCCTCTCAACGGGGCGCGGTAAAATTATCAAACCTTGACCGGTTCGCGATTATAAAAAGTTTGGGGAGCACTGCTGTAAAGCACAAGTGAAAGCTTTTGGATTCGAAGAATTGCAAGCTGTTATTATCACCACTGGTCCAGCGAAACGTGAGAATTAAGCTGTACAATCCAATATTGCACCAACACAGAGTGGAATCCGCGCAGGATTTCGTTCTCCAACCGAAGCTGAGAAGGTCGCGTTCGAAGAATACGCGACCATCATCAAAGGGTATTTCGATTCGTCGGAGGACGACGTGATGAAGTAAAATTGGAAATTATTCTGCGCGGCTCACCGTCTCACCGGCGAGAAGTGGTCGAAGCCACCGTAACAATATAAACAATTGACGCCCCCCCCCCCTCATCGAGGCGCCGAAAAATTATCAAACGTTGCCCTGTCCGCGGCTATCAAATGGATGGGGAGCACTGCTGTTAAGCACAAGTGAAAGATTTTGGATTCGAAGAATTGCAAGCACGCATTTTCACCACAGGTCTAGCGAAACCTCAGAATAAAGCTGCGCAACCCAATATTTCACCAACACAGAATGGATCCACGCGCAGGTTCTCGTTATCCAACCGAAGCTGAGATGGACGCGTTCGAGGAATACGCAACCATCCACAAAGGAGGGTATTTCGATTCGTCGGAGGACGACGTGATGAAGTAAAATTGGAATTTATTCTGCGCGGCTCACCGTCTCACCGGCGAGAAGTGGTCGAAGCCACCGTAACAATATAAACAATTGACGCCCCCCCCTCATCGAGGCGCAGTAAAATTATCAAACGTTGCCCTGTCCGCGGCTATAAAATGGTTGCAGAGCACTGCTGTTAAGCTCAAGTGAAAGCCTTTGGATTCGAAGAATTGCAAGCTCGCATTTTCACCACTGGTCTAACGAAATGTGAGAATTAAGCTGTATAACTCAATATTGCACCAACACAGAGTGGAACCACGCGCAGGATCTCGTTCTCCAACCGAAGCAGAGATGGACGCGTTCGAGGAATACGCAACCATCCACAAAGGAGGGTATTTCGATTCGTCGGAGAACGACCTGATAAAGAAAAATTGGAATTGATTCTGCAAGGCTCTCCGTCTCACTGCTGAGAGGGGGCCGAAGCCTCCGCAAAAATATAAACAATTATCGTCCCCCCCTCCCTCAACGGGGCGCGGTAAAATTATCAAACGTTGCCCTGTCCGCGGCTATCAAATGGATGGGGAACACTGCTGTTAAGCACAAGTGAAAGATTTTGGATTCGAAGAATTGCAAGCTCTTATTATCACCACTGGTCCAGCGAAACGTGAGAATTAAGCTGTACAATCCAATATTGCACCAACACAGAGTGGAACCCGCGCAGGATTTCGTTCTCCAACCGAAGCTGAGAAGATCGAGTTCGAGGAATACGCGGCCATCAACAAAGGGTATTTCGATTCGTTGGAGGATGACGTGATGAAGTAAAATTGGAATTTATTCTGCGCGGCTCACCGTCTCACCGGCGAGAAGTGGTCGAAGCCACCGTAACAATATAAACAATTGACGCCCCCCCCCCCTCATCGAGGCGCCGTAAAATTATCAAACGTTGCCCTGTCCGCGGCTATCAAATGGATGGGGAGCACTGCTGTTAAGCACAAGTGAAAGATTTTGGATTCGAAGAATTGCAAGCACGCATTTTCACCACAGGTCTAGCGAAACCTCAGAATAAAGCTGCGCAACCCAATATTTCACCAACACAGAATGGATCCACGCGCAGGATCTCGTTCTCCAACCGAAGCTGAGATGGACGCGTTCGAGGAATACGCAACCATCCACAAAGGAGGGTATTTCGATTCGTCGGAGAACGACCTGATAATGAAAAATTGGAATTTATTCTGCAAGGCTCTCCGTCTCACTGCTGAGACGGGGCCGAAGCCTCCGCAAAAATATAAACAATTATCGTCCCACCCTCAACGAGGCTTGGTAAAATTATCAAACGTTGACCGGTTCGCGATTATAAAATTTTGGGGATCACTGCTGTAAAGCACAAGTGAAAGCTTTTGGATTCGAAGAATTGCAAGGTGTTATTATCACCACTGGTCCAGCGAAACGTGAGAATTAAGCTGTACAGTCCAATATTGCACCAACACAGAGTGGAACCCGCGCAGGATTTCGTTCTCCAACCGAAGCTGAGATGGACGCGTTCGAAGAATACGCGGCCATCAACAAAGGGTATTTCGATTCGTCGGAGGACGACGTGATGAAGTAAAATTGGAATTTATTCTGCGCGGCTCACCGTCTCACCGGCGAGAAGTGGTCGAAGCCACCGTAACAATATAAACAATTGACGCCCCCCCCCCCTCATCGAGGCGCAGTAAAATTATCAAACGTTGCCCTGTCCGCGGCTATAAAATGGTTGCAGAGCACTGCTGTTAAGCTCAAGTGAAAGCCTTTGGATTCGAAGAATTGCAAGCTCGCATTTTCACCACTGATCTAACGAAATGTGAGAATTAAGCTGTATAACTCAATATTGCACCAACACAGAGTGGAACCACGCGCAGGATCTCGTTCTCCAACACAAGCAGAGATGGACGCTTTCGAGGAATACGCAACCATCCACAAAGGAGGGTATTTCGGTCCTCGGAGAACGACCTGATAAACAAAAATTGGAATTGATTCTGCAAGGCTCTCCGTCTCACTGCTGAGACGGGGCCGAAGCCTCCGCAAAAATATAAACAATTATCGTCCCCCCCCCTCTCAACGGGGCGCGGTAAAATTATCAAACCTTGACCGGTTCGCGATTATAAAAAGTTTGGGGAGCATTGCTGTAAAGCACAAGTGAAAGCTTTTGGATTCGAAGAATTGCAAGCTGTTATTATCACCACTGGTCCAGCGAAACGTGAGAATTAAGCTGTACAATCCAATATTGCACCAACACAGAGTGGAATCCGCGCAGGATTTCGTTCTCCAACCGAAGCTGAGAAGGTCGCGTTCGAAGAATACGCGACCATCATCAAAGGGTATTTCGATTCGTCGGAGGACGACGTGATGAAGTAAAATTGGAATTTATTCTGCGCGGCTCACCGTCTCACCGGCGAGAAGTGGTCGAAGCCACCGTAACAATATAAACAATTGACGCCCCCCCCCTCATCGAGGCGCAGTAAAATTATCAAACGTTGCCCTGTCCGCGGCTATAAAATGGTTGCAGAGCACTGCTGTTAAGCTCAAGTGAAAGCCTTTGGATTCGAAGAATTGCAAGCTCGCATTTTCACCACTGGTCTAACGAAATGTGAGAATTAAGCTGTATAACTCAATATTGCACCAACACAGAGTGGAACCACGCGCAGGATTTCGTTCTCCAACCGAAGCTGAGATGGACGCATTCGAAGAATACGCGGCCATCAACAAAGGGTATTTCGATTCGTCGGAGGACGACGTGATGAAGTAAAATTGGAAATTATTCTGCGCGGCTCACCGTCTCACCGGCGAGAAGTGGTCGAAGCCACCGTAACAATATAAACAATTGACGCCCCCCCCCCCTCATCAAGGCGCCGTAAAATTATCAAACGTTGCCCTGTCCGCGGCTATCAAATGGATGGGGAGCACTGCTGTTAAGCACAAGTGAAAGATTTTGGATTCGAAGAATTGCAAGCACGCATTTTCACCACAGGTCTAGCGAAACCTCAGAATAAAGCTGCGCATCCCAATATTTCACCAACACAGAATGGATCCACGCGCAGGTTCTCGTTATCCAACCGAAGCTGAGATGGACGCGTTCGAGGAATACGCAACCATCCACAAAGGAGGGTATTTCGATTCGTCGGAGAACGACCTGATAATGAAAAATTGGAATTTATTCTGCAAGGCTCTCCGTCTCACTGCTGAGACGGGGCCGAAGCCTCCGCAAAAATATAAACAATTATCGTCCCACCCTCAACGAGGCTTGGTAAAATTATCAAACGTTGACCGGTTCGCGATTATAAAATTTTGGGGATCACTGCTGTAAAGCACAAGTGAAAGCTTTTGGATTCGAAGAATTGCAAGGTGTTATTATCACCACTGGTCCAGCGAAACGTGAGAATTAAGCTGTACAGTCCAATATTGCACCAACACAGAGTGGAACCCGCGCAGGATTTCGTTCTCCAACCGAAGCTGAGATGGACGCGTTCGAAGAATACGCGGCCATCAACAAAGGGTATTTCGATTCGTCGGAGGACGACGTGATGAAGTAAAATTGGAATTTATTCTGCGCGGCTCACCGTCTCACCGGCGAGAAGTGGTCGAAGCCACCGTAACAATATAAACAATTGACGCCCCCCCCCCCTCATCGAGGCGCAGTAAAATTATCAAACGTTGCCCTGTCCGCGGCTATAAAATGGTTGCAGAGCACTGCTGTTAAGCTCAAGTGAAAGCCTTTGGATTCGAAGAATTGCAAGCCCGCATTTTCACCACTGATCTAACGAAATGTGAGAATTAAGCTGTATAACTCAATATTGCACCAACACAGAGTGGAACCACGCGCAGGATCTCGTTCTCCAACACAAGCAGAGATGGACGCTTTCGAGGAATACGCAACCATCCACAAAGGAGGGTATTTCGGTCCTCGGAGAACGACCTGATAAACAAAAATTGGAATTGATTCTGCAAGGCTCTCCGTCTCACTGCTGAGACGGGGCCGAAGCCTCCGCAAAAATATAAACAATTATCGTCCCCCCCCCTCTCAACGGGGCGCGGTAAAATTATCAAACCTTGACCGGTTCGCGATTATAAAAAGTTTGGGGAGCACTGCTGTAAAGCACAAGTGAAAGCTTTTGGATTCGAAGAATTGCAAGCTGTTATTATCACCACTGGTCCAGCGAAACGTGAGAATTAAGCTGTACAATCCAATATTGCACCAACACAGAGTGGAATCCGCGCAGGATTTCGTTCTCCAACCGAAGCTGAGAAGGTCGCGTTCGAAGAATACGCGACCATCATCAAAGGGTATTTCGATTCGTCGGAGGACGACGTGATGAAGTAAAATTGGAATTTATTCTGCGCGGCTCACCGTCTCACCGGCGAGAAGTGGTCGAAGCCACCGTAACAATATAAACAATTGACGCCCCCCCCTCATCGAGGCGCAGTAAAATTATCAAACGTTGCCCTGTCCGCGGCTATAAAATGGTTGCAGAGCACTGCTGTTAAGCTCAAGTGAAAGCCTTTGGATTCGAAGAATTGCAAGCTCGCATTTTCACCACTGGTCTAACGAAATGTGAGAATTAAGCTGTATAACTCAATATTGCACCAACACAGAGTGGAACCACGCGCAGGATCTCGTTCTCCAACCGAAGCAGAGATGGACGCGTTCGAGGAATACGCAACCATCCACAAAGGAGGGTATTTCGATTCGTCGGAGAACGACCTGATAAAGAAAAATTGGAATTGATTCTGCAAGGCTCTCCGTCTCACTGCTGAGACGGGGCCGAAGCCTCCGCAAAAATATAAACAATTATCGTCCCCCCCTCCCTCAACGGGGCGCGGTAAAATTATCAAACGTTGCCCTGTCCGCGGCTATCAAATGGATGGGGAACACTGCTGTTAAGCACAAGTGAAAGATTTTGGATTCGAAGAATTGCAAGCTCTTATTATCACCACTGGTCCAGCGAAACGTGAGAATTAAGCTGTACAATCCAATATTGCACCAACACAGAGTGGAACCCGCGCAGGATTTCGTTCTCCAACCGAAGCTGAGAAGATCGAGTTCGAGGAATACGCGGCCATCAACAAAGGGTATTTCGATTCGTTGGAGGATGACGTGATGAAGTAAAATTGGAATTTATTCTGCGCGGCTCACCGTCTCACCGGCGAGAAGTGGTCGAAGCCACCGTAACAATATAAACAATTGACGCCCCCCCCCTCATCGAGGCGCCGTAAAATTATCAAACGTTGCCCTGTCCGCGGCTATCAAATGGATGGGGAGTACTGCTGTTAAGCACAAGTGAAAGATTTTGGATTCGAAGAATTGCAAGCACGCATTTTCACCACAGGTCTAGCGAAACCTCAGAATAAAGCTGCGCAACCCAATATTTCACCAACACAGAATGGATCCACGCGCAGGATCTCGTTCTCCAACCGAAGCTGAGATGGACGCGTTCGAGGAATACGCAACCATCCACAAAGGAGGGTATTTCGATTCGTCGGAGAACGACCTGATAATGAAAAATTGGAATTTATTCTGCAAGGCTCTCCGTCTCACTGCTGAGACGGGGCCGAAGCCTCCGCAAAAATATAAACAATTATCGTCCCACCCTCAACGAGGCTTGGTAAAATTATCAAACGTTGACCGGTTCGCGATTATAAAATTTTGGGGATCACTGCTGTAAAGCACAAGTGAAAGCTTTTGGATTCGAAGAATTGCAAGGTGTTATTATCACCACTGGTCCAGCGAAACGTGAGAATTAAGCTGTACAGTCCAATATTGCACCAACACAGAGTGGAACCCGCGCAGGATTTCGTTCTCCAACCGAAGCTGAGATGGACGCGTTCGAAGAATACGCGGCCATCAACAAAGGGTATTTCGATTCGTCGGAGGACGACGTGATGAAGTAAAATTGGAATTTATTCTGCGCGGCTCACCGTCTCACCGGCGAGAAGTGGTCGAAGCCACCGTAACAATATAAACAATTGACGCCCCCCCCCTCATCGAGGCGCAGTAAAATTATCAAACGTTGCCCTGTCCGCGGCTATAAAATGGTTGCAGAGCACTGCTGTTAAGCTCAAGTGAAAGCCTTTGGATTCGAAGAATTGCAAGCTCGCATTTTCACCACTGATCTAACGAAATGTGAGAATTAAGCTGTATAACTCAATATTGCACCAACACAGAGTGGAACCACGCGCAGGATCTCGTTCTCCAACACAAGCAGAGATGGACGCTTTCGAGGAATACGCAACCATCCACAAAGGAGGGTATTTCGGTCCTCGGAGAACGACCTGATAAACAAAAATTGGAATTGATTCTGCAAGGCTCTCCGTCTCACTGCTGAGACGGGGCCGAAGCCTCCGCAAAAATATAAACAATTATCGTCCCCCCCCCTCTCAACGGGGCGCGGTAAAATTATCAAACCTTGACCGGTTCACGATTATAAAAAGTTTGGGGAGCACTGCTGTAAAGCACAAGTGAAAGCTTTTGGATTCGAAGAATAGCAAGCTGTTATTATCACCACTGGTCCAGCGAAACGTGAGAATTAAGCTGTACAATCCAATATTGCACCAACACAGAGTGGAATCCGCGCAGGATTTCGTTCTCCAACCGAAGCTGAGAAGGTCGCGTTCGAAGAATACGCGACCATCATCAAAGGGTATTTCGATTCGTCGGAGGACGACGTGATGAAGTAAAATTGGAATTTATTCTCCGAGGCTCACCGTCTCACCGGCGAGAAGTGGTCGAAGCCACCGTAACAATATAAACAATTGACGCCCCCCCCCCTCATCGAGGCGCCGTAAAATTATCAAACGTTGCCCAGTACGCGGCTATCAAATGGATGGGGAGCACTGCTGTTAAGCACAAGTGAAAGATTTTGGATTCGAAGAATTGCAAGCACGCATTTTCACCACAGGTCTAGCGAAACCTCAGAATAAAGCTGCGCAACCCAATATTTCACCAACACAGAATGGATCCACGCGCAGGTTCTCGTTATCCAACCGAAGCTGAGATGGACGCGTTCGAGGAATACGCAACCATCCACAAAGGAGGGTATTTCGATTCGTCGGAGAACGACCTGATAATGAAAAATTGGAATTTATTCTGCAAGGCTCTCCGTCTCACTGCTGAGACGGGGCCGAAGCCTCCGCAAAAATATAAACAATTATCGTCCCACCCTCAACGAGGCTTGGTAAAATTATCAAACGTTGACCGGTTCGCGATTATAAAATTTTGGGGATCACTGCTGTAAAGCACAAGTGAAAGCTTTTGGATTCGAAGAATTGCAAGGTGTTATTATCACCACTGGTCCAGCGAAACGTGAGAATTAAGCTGTACAGTCCAATATTGCACCAACACAGAGTGGAACCCGCGCAGGATTTCGTTCTCCAACCGAAGCTGAGATGGACGCGTTCGAAGAATACGCGGCCATCAACAAAGGGTATTTCGATTCGTCGGAGGACGACGTGATGAAGTAAAATTGGAATTTATTCTGCGCGGCTCACCGTCTCACCGGCGAGAAGTGGTCGAAGCCACCGTAACAATATAAACAATTGACGCCCCCCCCCCCTCATCGAGGCGCAGTAAAATTATCAAACGTTGCCCTGTCCGCGGCTATAAAATGGTTGCAGAGCACTGCTGTTAAGCTCAAGTGAAAGCCTTTGGATTCGAAGAATTGCAAGCTCGCATTTTCACCACTGATCTAACGAAATGTGAGAATTAAGCTGTATAACTCAATATTGCACCAACACAGAGTGGAACCACGCGCAGGATCTCGTTCTCCAACACAAGCAGAGATGGACGCTTTCGAGGAATACGCAACCATCCACAAAGGAGGGTATTTCGGTCCTCGGAGAACGACCTGATAAACAAAAATTGGAATTGATTCTGCAAGGCTCTCCGTCTCACTGCTGAGACGGGGCCGAAGCCTCCGCAAAAATATAAACAATTATCGTCCCCCCCCCTCTCAACGGGGCGCGGTAAAATTATCAAACCTTGACCGGTTCACGATTATAAAAAGTTTGGGGAGCACTGCTGTAAAGCACAAGTGAAAGCTTTTGGATTCGAAGAATTGCAAGCTGTTATTATCACCACTGGTCCAGCGAAACGTGAGAATTAAGCTGTACAATCCAATATTGCACCAACACAGAGTGGAATCCGCGCAGGATTTCGTTCTCCAACCGAAGCTGAGAAGGTCGCGTTCGAAGAATACGCGACCATCATCAAAGGGTATTTCGATTCGTCGGAGGACGACGTGATGAAGTAAAATTGGAATTTATTCTCCGAGGCTCACCGTCTCACCGGCGAGAAGTGGTCGAAGCCACCGTAACAATATAAACAATTGACGCCCCCCCCCCCCCTCATCGAGGCGCCGTAAAATTATCAAACGTTGCCCAGTACGCGGCTATCAAATGGATGGGGAGCACTGCTGTTAAGCACAAGTGAAAGATTTTGGATTCGAAGAATTGCAAGCACGCATTTTCACCACAGGTCTAGCGAAACCTCAGAATAAAGCTGCGCAACCCAATATTTCACCAACACAGAATGGATCCACGCGCAGGTTCTCGTTATCCAACCGAAGCTGAGATGGACGCGTTCGAGGAATACGCAACCATCCACAAAGGAGGGTATTTCGATTCGTCGGAGAACGACCTGATAATGAAAAATTGGAATTTATTCTGCAAGGCTCTCCGTCTCACTGCTGAGACGGGGCCGAAGCCTCCGCAAAAATATAAACAATTATCGTCCCACCCTCAACGAGGCTTGGTAAAATTATCAAACGTTGACCGGTTCGCGATTATAAAATTTTGGGGATCACTGCTGTAAAGCACAAGTGAAAGCTTTTGGATTCGAAGAATTGCAAGGTGTTATTATCACCACTGGTCCAGCGAAACGTGAGAATTAAGCTGTACAGTCCAATATTGCACCAACACAGAGTGGAACCCGCGCAGGATTTCGTTCTCCAACCGAAGCTGAGATGGACGCGTTCGAAGAATACGCGGCCATCAACAAAGGGTATTTCGATTCGTCGGAGGACGACGTGATGAAGTAAAATTGGAATTTATTCTGCGCGGCTCACCGTCTCACCGGCGAGAAGTGGTCGAAGCCACCGTAACAATATAAACAATTGACGCCCCCCCCCCTCATCGAGGCGCAGTAAAATTATCAAACGTTGCCCTGTCCGCGGCTATAAAATGGTTGCAGAGCACTGCTGTTAAGCTCAAGTGAAAGCCTTTGGATTCGAAGAATTGCAAGCCCGCATTTTCACCACTGATCTAACGAAATGTGAGAATTAAGCTGTATAACTCAATATTGCACCAACACAGAGTGGAACCACGCGCAGGATCTCGTTCTCCAACACAAGCAGAGATGGACGCTTTCGAGGAATACGCAACCATCCACAAAGGAGGGTATTTCGGTCCTCGGAGAACGACCTGATAAACAAAAATTGGAATTGATTCTGCAAGGCTCTCCGTCTCACTGCTGAGACGGGGCCGAAGCCTCCGCAAAAATATAAACAATTATCGTCCCCCCCCCTCTCAACGGGGCGCGGTAAAATTATCAAACCTTGACCGGTTCGCGATTATAAAAAGTTTGGGGAGCACTGCTGTAAAGCACAAGTGAAAGCTTTTGGATTCGAAGAATTGCAAGCTGTTATTATCACCACTGGTCCAGCGAAACGTGAGAATTAAGCTGTACAATCCAATATTGCACCAACACAGAGTGGAATCCGCGCAGGATTTCGTTCTCCAACCGAAGCTGAGAAGGTCGCGTTCGAAGAATACGCGACCATCATCAAAGGGTATTTCGATTCGTCGGAGGACGACGTGATGAAGTAAAATTGGAATTTATTCTGCGCGGCTCACCGTCTCACCGGCGAGAAGTGGTCGAAGCCACCGTAACAATATAAACAATTGACGCCCCCCCCTCATCGAGGCGCAGTAAAATTATCAAACGTTGCCCTGTCCGCGGCTATAAAATGGTTGCAGAGCACTGCTGTTAAGCTCAAGTGAAAGCCTTTGGATTCGAAGAATTGCAAGCTCGCATTTTCACCACTGGTCTAACGAAATGTGAGAATTAAGCTGTATAACTCAATATTGCACCAACACAGAGTGGAACCACGCGCAGGATCTCGTTCTCCAACCGAAGCAGAGATGGACGCGTTCGAGGAATACGCAACCATCCACAAAGGAGGGTATTTCGATTCGTCGGAGAACGACCTGATAAAGAAAAATTGGAATTGATTCTGCAAGGCTCTCCGTCTCACTGCTGAGACGGGGCCGAAGCCTCCGCAAAAATATAAACAATTATCGTCCCCCCCTCCCTCAACGGGGCGCGGTAAAATTATCAAACGTTGCCCTGTCCGCGGCTATCAAATGGATGGGGAACACTGCTGTTAAGCACAAGTGAAAGATTTTGGATTCGAAGAATTGCAAGCTCTTATTATCACCACTGGTCCAGCGAAACATGAGAATTAAGCTGTACAATCCAATATTGCACCAACACAGAGTGGAACCCGCGCAGGATTTCGTTCTCCAACCGAAGCTGAGAAGATCGAGTTCGAGGAATACGCGGCATCAACAAAGGGTATTTCGATTCGTTGGAGGATGACGTGATGAAGTAAAATTGGAATTTATTCTGCGCGGCTCACCGTCTCACCGGCGAGAAGTGGTCGAAGCCACCGTAACAATATAAACAATTGACGCCCCCCCCCCCCTCATCGAGGCGCCGTAAAATTATCAAACGTTGCCCTGTCCGCGGCTATCAAATGGATGGGGAGTACTGCTGTAAGCACAAGTGAAAGATTTTGGATTCGAAGAATTGCAAGCACGCATTTTCACCACAGGTCTAGCGAAACCTCAGAATAAAGCTGCGCAACCCAATATTTCACCAACACAGAATGGATCCACGCGCAGGATCTCGTTCTCCAACCGAAGCTGAGATGGACGCGTTCGAGGAATACGCAACCATCCACAAAGGAGGGTATTTCGATTCGTCGGAGAACGACCTGATAATGAAAAATTGGAATTTATTCTGCAAGGCTCTCCGTCTCACTGCTGAGACGGGGCCGAAGCCTCCGCAAAAATATAAACAATTATCGTCCCACCCTCAACGAGGCTTGGTAAAATTATCAAACGTTGACCGGTTCGCGATTATAAAATTTTGGGGATCACTGCTGTAAAGCACAAGTGAAAGCTTTTGGATTCGAAGAATTGCAAGGTGTTATTATCACCACTGGTCCAGCGAAACGTGAGAATTAAGCTGTACAGTCCAATATTGCACCAACACAGAGTGGAACCCGCGCAGGATTTCGTTCTCCAACCGAAGCTGAGATGGACGCGTTCGAAGAATACGCGGCCATCAACAAAGGGTATTTCGATTCGTCGGAGGA
Source organism: Lasioglossum baleicum (assembly GCF_051020765.1). NCBI lineage: Eukaryota > Metazoa > Arthropoda > Insecta > Hymenoptera > Halictidae > Lasioglossum > Lasioglossum baleicum. Next base: position 92,528 of record NW_027469591.1, read on the forward strand.
CGACGTGATGAAGTAAAATTGGAATTTATTCTGCGCGGCTCACCGTCTCACCGGCGAGAAGTGGTCGAAGCCACCGTAACAATATAAACAATTGACGCCCCCCCCCCTCATCGAGGCGCAGTAAAATTATCAAACGTTGCCTGTCCGCGGCTATAAAATGGTTGCAGAGCACTGCTGTTAAGCTCAAGTGAAAGCCTTTGGATTCGAAGAATTGCAAGCTCGCATTTTCACCACTGATCTAACGAAATGTGAGAATTAAGCTGTATAACTCAATATTGCACCAACACAGAGTGGAACCACGCGCAGGATCTCGTTCTCCAACACAAGCAGAGATGGACGCTTCGAGGAATACGCAACCATCCACAAAGGAGGGTATTTCGGTCCTCGGAGAACGACCTGATAAACAAAAATTGGAATTGATTCTGCAAGGCTCTCCGTCTCACTGCTGAGACGGGCCGAAGCCTCCGCAAAAATATAAACAATTATCGTCCCCCCCCCTCTCAACGGGGCGCGGTAAAATTATCAAACCTTGACCGGTTCACGATTATAAAAAGTTTGGGGAGCACTGCTGTAAAGCACAAGTGAAAGCTTTTGGATTCGAAGAATTGCAAGCTGTTATTATCACCACTGGTCCAGCGAAACGTGAGAATTAAGCTGTACAATCCAATATTGCACCAACACAGAGTGGAATCCGCGCAGGATTTCGTTCTCCAACCGAAGCTGAGAAGGTCGCGTTCGAAGAATACGCGACCATCATCAAAGGGTATTTCGATTCGTCGGAGGACGACGTGATGAAGTAAAATTGGAATTTATTCTCCGAGGCTCACCGTCTCACCGGCGAGAAGTGGTCGAAGCCACCGTAACAATATAAACAATTGACGCCCCCCCCCCTCATCGAGGCGCCGTAAAATTATCAAACGTTGCCCAGTACGCGGCTATCAAATGGATGGGGGAGCACTGCTGTTAAGCACAAGTGAAAGATTT